>NC_061534.1:15957500-16130000 GCF_022379125.1 Scophthalmus maximus
GTGGTGCTGGTCGATGGGACAGTCTCGGTTCCCCCGGCAGGTGTACGTGAGGTTCCGCCTCACCGAACGCTTGAAGAAGCTTTTGCATCCCTCGCAGGTGAACTGGCCGTAATGCTTCCCGCTGGACTTGTCCCCGCACACCATGCAGTCCACGTTGGGGATCTTGTCCCCGGAAAGTGCGTCGTTCCCCGGGGTGGAACCGTTGGGAGTCCCCGGCGCCCCGCCGGGCTCCTGGCCGCAGATCTGGAGCTGAGACCCCGGATCTGCGGAAATGTTCTCTGGCCACTGGTTTACTACCATTGCCATGCTATCCCCAAACACTTTGGTCTTTGTTTAAATCACAGAAGGACAGTCGGTCTGGGTGATAAGAGATCCGTCCTGACGTCTTGGGAGGGAGAAGGAAAAAGAAGAAGAAGGGCGAAATGCGCTTCCCACTTCCTCCAGAGGTCAGTCTGAGTTTATTTTTGAATTTTTTTTTTTATCAAATCGCTTTTTCTATCTCACTGAGTTCTTGGTGTGGACATCTATCAAAGTTTACAGTCACAGGGAGGCATCAGCATGATCGGTGCAGAAGAGCGTAGCCTACAACTCCCGGTGCACCTCGCTGCGCAGCGATCCATAAACACGTTGTTCTTCAGTGACCTCTTGGAAAAGTCGGTCCGGCAGAAGTAGTCAGCGTGTGTGTGTGCGTGTGTGTGTGTGTGTGTGTGTGTGTGTGTGTGGTGAAAATCAAACCGTTGTCTGAATGAAGCCGTTGCGATTTGAAACAAGGCAAACAACCACAGTGACAACACGATTTGGCCCCTCAGTCGATCGCTCCAGTCGAACCTCGACGCCGCTCTTGGATTCACTCAAGATCGACTCTGCCTCTTGGATGACACGCGGGGTGTGAATACTGACCACATTTCATTTCGGTCAACGGACGCTTTCTTCGGTCCCGGCGTGCTCTTGGAAACGGTTAAAAGAAAAAGGAAGAGAGCAGACGTCCCGAGAAGGGTAGACAATCCCGGTTCTCCTTGCTCTTGCGCGCCGTGGAGAGGTTTTTTTGGATCGCGACGTCGGTGCGCGCGCGCGCGGATATTTATTTACCCAACACCCCCGCTGAACGTCCTCGGTGCTCTTCTGGCTGGTCGTCCTGGAGGAGCGAGGCTGAACCCGCGATCGGTTCGAGAGCAGAACAGTCTTTCGCCGCTCGAGCGCGCTCGCCGCTTCCCACTTGGACAGTGTACGTCCCGTCTCCGAGAGTGCAAAGCTCCGGTTTGGGGAAAGTGTCACTATAGCAGGCTGCTTCATACGGCTGCCCCCCTGGCGGTGCTCCATATAAGGTCATAACTGCCAAATTAGGTCATACCCCCACCCCCCACCCCTCTCCTCAGCGGGAGAGGCGAGAGACGAGGGGCCGGCTCTGATTGGCCCTGGAAGTCTCGTAAAAAAGTAAGGGGGTTTCCGATTGGACGGCGGCTCGATGAGGACGGAGTGACTGACAGGAGTGGTTGTTGTGATACAAGTACTTTTAAAGTGGGCTACATCAGTGTCCCCTTGAAAATATAAGCCCTCTGCGCGTTGTGCGTCCTTCCACAATGGACATGAATTGAATGTATAGCTAGAAAAATCAAGAGATAAAGAAGCTCTGACGTGAATGTGTGGAACTTGTGCTTCCTCTTGATTGTGTGAAGGAATGTTTTGAACTTTAGGGATAACGCGAATGTTTATCATAAGGAGGGGAACATATTCCAAGTCCTTTTAGTTTTGCCAGCTTCGTTCGGATGTTTGACACTTCTCTGCATGTGCAGATCGGTGAGGGCTACAGAAAGGCAGTTTTTTATTTTTTACATCTCTCCGCTGGAGCAGGACTGCGTCTGTGATCTCTCCTGAAATCTGATTGAAAAATGTGCACACGTGAACAAGATGTTGTGACATAACGACTTGTTCAGACGGCAATAATCGTCCAGTACTCGTATTTCTATAACATATTGTCTGGAGAGGCATAAGAGACATGACGCGTGGATTTGCCCGAACTGTCTGACCCCCACGTGGATTTCTGAGCGTAAATAGAAAAAAGTATGAAATGGGAAATTGATGTATCTTTTTTCTCAAAGCATAATTTCTTGTTTATTGTTTTACCCCCTATGATGAACGACTGTATCTACCATGCTCTAATCCATCTTTGGTCAGCTGCCCTGCTGCGTGACAGCTGACTGGAAGTGCCAAAATCCAATATGAAATCACATACACCCACGGAGGTTGTATTAAAACAGACCTCACGAATATATATATATATATATATATATATATATATATATATATATATATATATATATATATATATATTGCACAACAATGAACACACTTTTTAAATTGTTCAAGGATAATGTCACATGTGGGGTTGAAACACATCCACCGGTGCGCAGCAGCAGCAGCAGCAGCAGCAACAACAACAACAACAACAACGACAGAAAAAAGGTGCCAAACTTCTCGCCGGGACGCGCAAACTCCCCAAATCGTTTACCAGTCGAGAGAGTTGTTGATTCTGTCGGTTTGCGGTGTTATATAGTCTCTGCTGCCCGCGCACAAAAGGCCGTCGCGGTAATTAACAGTGACAGTGTTGTTCCCTAATGGGGGTTTTCACGCCGAGAGCAGCGGGGACTCTGATTATTTTCCCAGATATAGGAGGCTTGATTTGCCATGTGAAGGTAATTCCAAAAAACACCGCTGCCAGGGGGGGTCGAGTGCCCCCCCCCCCCCCCCCCCCCCCCCCCCCCACCGGCCCCTTGCAGCACGGGACCGAGGGTTCGGGGGGTGATAATGTGTTTAGACACGCTCTCACACTTCCCTCTCGCAATGACATGGACAATGTGTGGAGAGAGAGGGAGGGAAAAAAGGGAACTCGACGTCAGATTTCAACTTCCTAGTTGCTTCTTTTTGAAACATTTCCTTCCCCAATATCTCTATTAAATAATAAACACATTTTAAACTTCACATACAACAACAACAACAACACGAATGCGTATACTAAGGTATGTGGGAAGAAAGTCAAGTAAAAGCAACATGAATAAATCATATTTGATCAATCCTGTATTTATAAAAATGAGTGCGTCAACAGCAGCTGAGGAAGACAACTGTCTACTTACATAATCCTATATCTCCACTGGAGCAACACGAGGGAAGCGTAAGATCTCAGCTCTGCTCCCCCCCCCCCAAAAAAAAAATTTAAAAAATGGGAAAAGAAAGCTCTAAAAAAGACAGAGCCTCACTCAGGCCGTCCCGAGTGCAGCTCGCCGGGGGCCACGGAGTTTGGCCCCTGCGCTCGGCTTAATTGCTGTCACATGTAACCTTACCTGTCTCCCAATTAGCCCCGTGACTCGCTATTAGGAGATTCCGCGAGCTGCAGGCCGGGGACCAAGGGCACCTCGGGGTTTTCTTTCTTTCTTTTTTTTCTTTCTTTTTTTGTGGGGGGGGGGGGGGGGGGGGTTAATAATTAGAGTGTAATTCTATACGGCCGCAGCAGGATTTCACCGAGAGAGGGGGCGTTAATTAAATGAGGATCAGCCTGAGGATTAGTAATGTAAGTGATGTCCACTCATTAACCCGCCATTAAAGACACGTACTGTATGTGGCCACTCCTTATTTTTGTTGTTTGTTATTTCAAAACTGCTACCGATATCAGTCAAGAGAGGTCATGAAAGCTTTAATAAATATATACATTATCATCTCACAAAGTTGCTCTTGTTCAGACACATCAGCTGACCCCAAAAAAGCTAAAAACATATTTTTATAGAATAAAATAAACCCAGTCTTAATGCTGTCCAGAGTTTTCCTTCTACCCTTTTGAATCTAAAGTTTAAGGAACACATTCCAAGAGTGTACACTTTTCTGAGGGAAAATGTAAACATTTCTTTCTTTCTTGTACAGTAAAAAAAAGTGTCACCTGCTCCCACAACATGATTGTGAGAGTTAAAAGAACTTACAGACATGCTTTAAAGGCTTGAAGTCTCACATTTTCAATTTTACTGAATCTGCTTTTGGTAGCTGCTCATCCGGAGATCCATCCCTGCTGGGATGCCGATAGTAATAGTTGAGGACTGAATCTTCATTCTGTCCTAATATGAGCATTCATCAGTCCCAGTCAAACAAATCCAGTGGTTATTCCCCAAAGCTACAGACTTTTTAGTACATAAATCCCTCTTTGTGTTATCATCAAACACTAAGGGAAAACAAAAAAAGTGGGAGTTTTGCACAAAGAAAGACTTCAACTTCGAAAGATACCCACTTCTTTGGACTTCCTACTGGATCTGCATATTAGATTCATCTGCATTTGAAGAAAGTATTTTGTGGAGTTTGTCCCCATGTCCCTCACCCTGGAAAAAACTAGTGTCCTTTAACAGGTTTTGTTTTAAAGAATATGTTCCAGTTTCCACTTGTTCAAATGCAAGATCGCAACCCGTGCCTGCCAGGCCGACCCGGGTCAAATTGCACTTGCAAGGTTTGTTTCATCTGACATCCAGTCCTACGTGGGTGTCGAAAGGCCAAATGGCACCAGTAAAATGTCCGACAATGGGAAGAAAGTGCTGCAAAATCAATTTCACATATTTTCTGTGAACGATAATTTTGCAAAGAAGAAGCCAAATCCGTCGAACAATTTGCCACGTGTATTTGATGTTCAGTGATGGATGGCTGGACCAGCTAGTGCAGGAGGCTCTGACACACGAGGGTGTCAGGGTGGGGGGCAAGGGGTGGTAAACATGACCGCACTGGATGGCCTAGGAAATGCAGGGGCCACTGGTTTGCTTGTTAATTTATGGACGGCCCGACAACACCAGCGCCCACAATGCAATGCTCAGTTTCAGCCGGAGCTAAATTCGACACCACAGAGGAAAGGAGCCATCAAGTGACCAGGTATATGTAACCTGAGCGTGCCACCGAAATAGAAATTCAAAGCTAAGAATGACATGTTTGTTAGGAGGTCTCATGTCGTGCGTGACCCACGAGCAGATACTATCTGGATGCTTTTGTGCCCATAGGAGGTTAATCGCCGGCGCACTGCTCGTAAAAAAAAAGAAAAAAGGTCTGGTGATGGAAGGACAAGGATGAACTAAATTGTAGTTTACTGGAAAGTGTGTGTGCATCAAAAAGACATCACGCGGAGGAAGAAAAGAAAAAAAGAAGCTGCATCACCTAAATTCATGGTTGACAAAAAGTTAATTCACTGACTGAATCTCCTTTAGAAACACTCATGATTAACTTCACGGCATGTCTCTTTTGTAAAGCAGTTTGTAATTAAACTCTCATTAGGAAGGATTGAATGGCCTCTTATTTCAACACACACACACACACACACACACACACACTCCACTAGTTCACACTGTGCAAATGTGCAAGGATAGTTTCTGAAAGTCAGCGCTGTTTCCTTTGGCCGATTGGGGTTGATTAAGAGGTTAACTGCGGAGAAGCATGGCGTCTTTAGCGGAGATTTATCTGTTCCTGCTCTGACCCCTCGGGGGTAGCTTCCCTCACCCCCAGTGTCCCCAGGATTTATTTAGTTATTTGTTTATCTGCTGGAAGGGGTCACCCAGTTTTCTGCACTACATCTCAGCCCTGTTTGTGTATCTCAAACCCATTTTTCATCTCATTTCTTGTGGGATTATGGCACTTCCCCCCCCCCCACCCATGTGCTGACTTTGCAAAGAGGACACCAGCGCAAGGCCCCGCTGAGTCTCGTGACCTTTAACATTTGGCAGCGATGCACTCCCAAAATTGGTTATTTTCATTTAACACGTATTTTGCTATCTGTTCAACTTTGGCCCCCATTTGGAGGAATTATGATGTTTTCCTAATTGCTTCCTGACAGTTTTAATTCAGCTCCACTTTAATTTATGGCCTTTTATTTCCCATCCGCGCATTATTTCATTAAAGGGCCCGTGCCTGTTTCACAAAGGCAGTAAAAAAATATCTGATGATCCCGACAGATGAACCCCTCAGTTTGTCATTTCACACAGGAAAACGTATAACCTCTGTTTTTTTATACACAAACATCATTTATACACATCACTGATTTCTTATACAAGCCAGCATCTTCTGTTTATTTATCTTTGCATGTAGATGAATCAGTGTGAGAACATTTAAAAAAGTCCGAAAAAGTGATAAAGTGAAAAGAGCAAGAGTCAGGCAACATCTCTAGAACCACCTCCAACGACATAAAATCCTCAAGTGATCGCTAGTACTCACTATCTCTCAAAATGTCACACACGCTTACTCAGCCGTACATACTCTCACACCTCTTGTGTAAGGGGGTTTGTCGCTGTTGAGAGGCAGCGGGCCTTTTGCCTGGGTGAAGGGGGGGGCAGGGTGGTGGGGGCTATACAGGGAATGCTATGTGGCTTGCATGACCTGACATGTCTCTGAAGCTGGAGGGGGTCTCGACCTTTGACCCAGGGCTCCAAAACTAGGAAGATGAAAAAAGGGGATAGGGTGGGAGGGTTTCGCCTCTAAACAAGGGCTTCTGTTTCGACCACTCCAGGAATGTCAGTTCCATAAAAAGATGCCTACAGAGAGAAAGAGAGACACAGGAATAAAGGAAAAAAGAAAGAGAGAGAGAGAGAGAGAGAGAGGTACAGAGAGATAAAGAGGGGGAAAGGTGAAAGATCTATCTATCTACCTACCTATCTATCTACCTATCTATCATCTATCTATCTATCTATCTATCTATCTATCTATCTATCTATCTATCTATCTATCTATCTATCTATCTATTTATCTGTCTATCTATCTATCTATCTATCTATCTATCTATTTATCTGTCTATCTATCTACCTACCTATCTACCTACCTACCTATCTATCTATCTATCTATCTATCTATCTATCTATCTATCTATCTATCTATCTATCTATCTATCTATCTATCTATCTCTCATTTCTGCATAAGGTATCACAAAAGCAAGAATGATGGAAAAAAAAACATAAAAAAACCAACACAATACAATCATGACTAATTTCCTTTTTCCACGTCTGCGACATACTGTCTTGTGTGGTAGGTTCTGCTCCAACAGGCCAGTTTACAAGCGGTCAGGCGTCCAGAGTGTGACAAATGCACTTAACCAAGCAGCATGCTCTGTAGACAGACTCTGATTCTCCACCCTGCCTCCTGCTCCACCTTCATAATGCAACATTTACTGCCATTCTTCTTTTTTTTTACTCTCAAGCTGCGGTCAGGCGATCAGGCAATAAATTAACCTCTGGACCCTGGCTGATGGCAGAGCCCTTGTGACTCGCCGGGCCGAGGCTGCGCGGAACAGACTTTGACGCTGCACTGCAGGGGTTGAGTCAGGAGACAACTTTGTTTTTCACAACGTCTTCCTGGTCGCGGAGTGGACTCGGGATGGACGTCCGACACACGCTCCAGAGACTTGCCTGTCCTGCAATCTGCTTTCCTGCAGAGAGAAGGCCTGACGCGGCAACTGCTGCATCACTCGCAGAGGACTCGTGTCTCCGGACGGTTGACATATTTGTGCATTGTCAAGATGTGATAAGAAGGCAGGTATAAATTACTGCTAAAATCAGAACTGCCCAGTTAGAGCCAAGTTGATTCATCTCCTGAGTGCGTTGAATAGTAAAATAATAGAATAATAAAATATGATGAACTACTTTTCAACTACTTACAAAAATTAATTCAGGCAGACACATTTTACTTGATTATAATTTCTCTCAATAAAAAGAGAGTTTAAATTTCAACTGCTGGACACACACTGTCTCCTATCTGAAATGTCCATTCTCAGTGTGCATTTATGTAAATTGCATATTGGACACATGCACACCTTCGTGATTTAAGGTGAGCACAGAGCAACCTTTTCCCTTTCAGCTGATTGATTTGAACAGTGTCAAACTCTGCACACACATCAGTTCTTCAAAATTAAAATCCGATATACATGTGACGCGAAAACTATTTCCCGACTCGCCATGCACTACATGATGAATTGCTTAATCAGAAAGATTAAAGTCAATCGTGGAAATATTTGAAAGTCGCAGACTATATTCGCGCACATCTTTGACCGTGAAAAAGCATCAGTTGTACGTAAGTGCAGGTGAGATGAAACAACTGCTCAGCGAACTTCTTGATGGTGATTTCGATGAAAGGTCAGAGGAGCCAACTTGTTCCTACAGGTTCTATTTGTGGATCATGAATCCCTATTGACTGTGCCAGAAACTAATCAGAGGCTCATACAGGGTTTTCAGACTTGCCTCGGACCGATCGCGACCTCTGATTGGATCAGCGCTAATCCTCCAGTGTGACGTCTCTCTGGTGGAATTTGCACCGGCCTACCGTCCGATGATAATTACATGACCCGAGAGATCTTCATTACCCGGAATAAGCAATGCATGTGACATGAGCATGTTCTCCGCACTGATACTCCAATCTGCTGCCGGTTGACATGCAGTGTACAATCCCCCCAAAATTATGGACTGAAGTTGTTAAAACTAAATGACCCTGCGGTGCCCCGGGGCTTCACTTCACTTAACTTCTCTAAACATTGGGCCGCTGGCACACAGGTCTGCTCTGGGCCCGTCTGCTCACTGCTAAACGTGTAGGGGTGGAAAAAGGCCAAATTCCCCTCCCTGCAGTTAAAATCTCAGACGGTGGTCTTTAACGCATTCTCCCACTCCGGCTCCCTCCCTCCTGCACTTCCAATAAAAACCTCTGACCAACAGTTGACCTTTTGCATAGCCCCTTCTCGCCGCTCCCCCGTCCGTCCTTCTCCCCGTCTCACCTCTCATCTCCTCTCCCTTCTTTCCTCCCCTCTCCTTCTCTCTGTCCATTCCTTCTTTCCCTCCGCTACAGTGGCCCAAGGCGGGCCAATTGGAGCCGGCTGCTGCAGGGAGAGAGGGGTTGTGTTTTGGGTTGGGCAGTGGGGGGTGTCAGGGTCAAGGGGGGTCGCGGTACTGGTAAAGTCATTGCAGGGGCTCCAATGCAGGGCCATCGCTTCCCCCATCAAAGGCTGCGCAGTGACGTCCAAACACCCCTTGCACCTCTTCTCCACTTCCATCCCCCCCACCTCTCACTCCCTGGCGGCCCCCTTTGGCCCTGCTGTTCCTTGGCTCTCAAGGGTCAAGACAGCCAAGGGTTAATAAAGTGATACCAGGTGTTTGCCAGAGAGAAGCGTTTTTTTTCTTTCTCCCCTCCTTCTTCTCTCTTAACTCCCACCAGCAGCAGCAAACTGTGGGCCCCCCATTTCACACCACCGAATCCTGCTGGGACATCGAGCCTGGGAGCGAGCCCGCTGGAGAGGGGTGGCCGTGCATGTCAAAGGAAAAAAACAAGTCTCAGGTAGTCCGTAGGACACGCTCACTCTGTGTTTGTGTGCGTGTGCAAGTGTCACCCATTTCCTGAATGTGTGCGCATGTGTTTGAACATGCATGTATTGCACAAGGCTGCCACCATTTGTGTGTGTGTGTGTGTGTGTGTGTGTGTGTGTGTGTGTGTGTGTGTGTGTGTCGGGGGGGGGGGGGTCTAAGGGGCTCTAAGGGGCCTCTGGGACAATACGAGGTCAACCGACCCATCAAAGTGTCCGATTATGTCTCAGTGGAGGAACTTTAGAAGCAAAAGATCCCAAATCCTACAACTGTCATTCCACTGGATCAGTGGACACACAAACACACGTGGGTGGTGGGGGGGGGGGGGGGGGGGTACGGATGGCTTTAGAGCTGTGCAAAGAGTCGAGGTGGAATGGTGGTTTCTCCTCTCGACCACTAGAAAAGAGGAGGCTGAATAGCTGTGAAGATCAAGCCCAGTGAAAGGGAGTCATTGTAGTGAGAGCAAATGGCCTCTGACAAAGAGCAAAGAACAAGCAGAAGGAAGCCGTCAGCGTACGAGTGCAAGAGCCGACAAGATGAGGAAAGTAACGAGAAAGTGCTTAGGCGAGTGTGTGCGAGTGTGAAAAAAAAAGAAGTGTGCATGAGAATTTTTCTGTGTGCGCACAAACACGGGTGAGGACGTTTGCAAAAAACACCAGCCGCTCGTTTCCCTCCTTTCAATCCAACCCGCTAAATGAAGGGGGTCCTAATTAACGCTAATTAACATCAACGACAAGTTGGGGCCATTAGTCGGGCTAATCCCCCGTTTACATTTTCCCCTCTCGCTGGAACCCTGCTGGCCAATTCTTAGCCAGTCACAGAAAGGACACATTGTTAGCGGGGCTCGGCATCAAAGATACATGGCCCCCTTGAAACGAGTTGCCTCCATTAGGGCCTGAGAGTCGGTCCTGATCCGAACACCCGGCTCAAACAGCCCAGGGAGTGGAAAGAGGGGAGGTCAAGCCCCACGTTTAGACTGCTCCATCCGATCCATCAATGACTCGTTTGCACTCTTTCATAATCCCTGGCCGTGTTAAAAAAAAAAAAAGGTACAGCGAAGGATAAAAAGGCAGTAAAGGACCTGATACTGTAAATAACCCCTGAGTGTACAGACTTTTCTAGAATGTCAGCTTCCTCTATAGAGTGTGTGTGTGTGTGTGTGTGTGTGTGTATGTGTGAGCTGCTTCCGCAGGTGCTTGCATTAGCACTCATGTGGAACAGTGAAGTGGTAACTGTGAAATAAAAGCCCTGCACGTTGTAAAAGTGTAAAACTAACGGAGATTCTGATTGTGAACATCATTAAAAACAGAGAAAATCCAATGAAAGTCAATCAAATACAGGTAATTAATCACACATTTAAAAAAAATGTACACACTGACAGCTAAACCTGTTGAGAGACCGTTCATTAAACAAATGTTTCAAAGCATGTTTTTTAAAGAAATGTCATCTAAAAAAGTCATAAAGGATTATGTTAAAGGTTACTGCTACTCACCCTGTGAAAACAGCTGTAGAACATCTGGAGGCGCTTTCCCGGGCTGTTTTCAGAGGTGAACTCCGGAAAATGTCCGGAAGTGGGGTCTGGACATTTGCTGGACTTTACCTTTTCACATATGACGAACGCAGCAGGAGATGGGCCGAGTCGAACGCGTTCGCAATAGCAGGACAATTTTAATTCTGTGGCATCTGGACGGAGCATGTAATAGGCAGGACACAATGATAATCCCACTGCAGAAAGGAAAACAGTGTTTTGGTTTACAGCCATCAACGTGCCCACTCGCTCGCTGTGAATTTTTCCTGCTGTATTCTCACAATGGGCTCAATCCGACATATTCTGGAAATTTACTGGGGGGGGGGGGGGGGGGGGGGGGGCTGCCAGGAAAAGTTAAAGATAGCGATTTATAATATGACCCATCTGTGTTCTTATTTCTTTTAGAGAGAACTAAGAAATAAGAACACAGATGGGCCATATTATAAATTGCTATGACACTGTGCATGTCTGAAAGCCGCTTTAGAAAATAACCCTGATGGCTTCATCCCGAATTAGGTTTGAGGCTTTGAACATTTGTTAGGAACTGCTGGTTTGGACTTTGGGCCTTTAACAGACAAGGCAGGTCTAATGAAAGACTCAAGACTGTTGAGTTGCATTATGGGAAATGTAGGATATCCAACACTTCTGAAACTCAAAGGATGTCTCTGCTCCTGTTGCTTGAATTTTGACGATGTGCAATACTAAGTCATTATGGTTTCCCTTCAGGTAGTGATGAATTATTCATTTTTAACTCACCTCAGTCTGTTGACATTTTGTATTATGCATCAGAATTGCATACTCGTCAATGAAGTTTTATAACGATTACAAGGAGTGAAATAAAACAAACCCAAGACTCTGTGTTTGTTTTTTTATAGCTGTACCATTCCCCGAATGTCAGCCTGACATACAAGATATCCTTAGAAACCCTGGGGTGTCGATTCATATTAAAGATGAATTTCTGTGGGTTTAAATAATTTTTGGCTCCACAGTTGTTCCCACTGTCCGGCTCGTTTGAGGAATATGCACACAGCTTTTGTCTTGTGCGATTTTGCAGATTCTTTGGTCTCCCGGAAAGAGCAAACCGGGCTGAGAGAAGACGACTTGTTCTGGATGCTGCCGTCATTGTCCAGTGAAAGTATGGCACTTCCTCTTCCCCGCGTCGAGCGCCAAGGGCATAAATCTACAATCCACGTATTGTGGAACTGAGCAGAACATAAAGCAAAGCAAGTGTCATAAGGGGCTTTGGCCAGTGTTCCTTGTTACATGAAAACAGCTGAGTATCTCTTTGCGCTTTGTCTTTTGCCTCGGCAGTGAAACAACTAACTAAGCAGTTCCCTGCAGAGACCACACCACCTTCTCTTCACATGCAGAAACTTTTTTCATCAGGCCAACATAAATCCCTCCCTGTTCTTCAGATTCGTAGTAGCTCCCTCGTAATCCTTTCCAACGTTTCCTACATGTTGGACCACTGCAGGATTTCGTTTCCTCCAACCGTTGCTTCTTTTACGCCTTGGAAAGTAAATACAATAAATTCCAGCACATAGCCAGAGCTGGGCTGTTATGTTATTTTTTCGGCACCGCGGGTGAGCACAATAGAAACACAGCTGTTGCGATCAGTCCAGGGCTCCCCGGGAGCCACCGGAGGCCCGGAACACGTGTTCGTTAATGATCAGTTACAAAGACCACAATGGGGGCTGCTAGTCGCTGAGGTCTGTACTCCTTTGCATCTGAAACCATTTGATTGACTGTGCCTTCTGTTAAATGTTTAATCCCAGGACGTGTCTCCCCGGATTGATTGCGGTTGAGTCGACAGTTTAAACTCTTACCGGGCGGAGGTGGTTAAAGATTTTTTTTTTGTTGGTTATAAAAAGAGACTTGAGAATTCTTCAATCAGTGACTTCTCTGAATGCCCTTTGTTGTTCGTCAGCAAGAGTGGAGCTTTGGAATATTTAAGCCTCAACGTGAAAATAAATAGTTTGATCCACTGTGTAATAGAAGTTTCATCCATCCTCTATGAAACAAAACAAATTTAAGGAAAATGCAGCACACAGGACGTATCCTCTCTTCTGTTCACTTGGCCCCTCACGCTTCTCGAACTTACTTTGTCTTCAAAGGTTTTTTGCCACAAACGATAGAATAAAGTATCATCTGAGCATCCAACGAGCTTCATCCCAACAAGAACTAACCAACGATAAAGTACAGCATTGCTGGTAGCATAAAAGTGCAGTCTGACAAGTATTTGATGGAGGGAATTCATTCTCCTTTTTTTTTTTTTTACTAAGAATGACAGGTTTTCGGAGCTCCTGGCTGATCCAAAATGGATCTAAAGCATTTTTGGAATAGATTGTCTGAAAACTGCGGATGATGTGACATTGAGGTCAGGGAGTTTAGGTGCTGCCTTATGATGGGCGAGACTCCTCCAAAAGACTCCCACAAAGCAGTAAACATCAAGAGAAAGTTCCAAATGCTCGGAGCTCTGAAGCTGTGACGAGATGTTTTCGAAAAAGGGCTGCCCGAACAAGCTCACACATAAACACGTACGTGTGCACATGCGGGCCGAGCACGCACACATGGATGCTCGCAGCACATACATGCATATATGTACTTATGCACACGCACACGCACACGCATACACACACACACACACACACACACACACACACACACACACACAGGCACCTATCCCTCCAGGGTGATCCACAACCCTCCCCCACTCTTGAAACCCGATCTGTCGGCATGCAGCGCGGAATTCTCCAATCGCCCTGACTTTTGACCTCTGCCCTTTTTGGCAGTGCACAGAAGAGAAGATGAAGTGCCCAAGCCTCTCTCTTCCCCAACACAAAAAATCCCCTGTTCTAGCAGCCCTCCCACATGAACGGGCACGCACACACACAAACATAGGAGACACACACTTACTCACACATACACTGATTCCCATTTGGGAGGCCTTGAGGCCAAACACTCTCCCTGGTTCCCGTGAGGCACATGATCAAAATGATTCTTGATATGTAGGTAGCAGAGATGTACGTACATGTGGAAGTTTGTCTGTGTGTCTATGTGTGTGTGCGCGTGTGTGCGTGTCTTGATAACGGATAGAGGGAGGAACTTTGACTCTTAAAATCCCCCCATTGCATCGTTCACATAGCAAAGACATCAGAGAGCTGTTGCAGCTTTGAGGATTTAAGAAGAGGGCCAACATAACAGCCAGTGCTTGTTATCATTACGATCATCATCATCATCATTATTGTCACAATCATCATCATTGTCCCCATCAATGGAGAGGACGAGACTAAAGAAAAACCCTTTTTTTATCCAGAGGTCACACTATATCACAGTTAAGAAGACCCCTCGTCATGCCGCCTTGGCTTGTTCACGCTCGACCGAACAAACTAACATATTAGCCACCGCAGTGTGTGATTTAACATTGCATGCTGGCGTTTTCCGACGAGAGGTGTGACGTGTAGCGCAACAGCGTCGCCCCCCATTCCTCTGATACAGAACAGCGTGGTGGAATAAAGGTGGAACTAGTTGTGTAAAAAGACTGAGAGAGAGACTATGTCGCAGCCATATGTTTCTGTCATTGCCCCCCCGCTTCTGTTTATGTGGTGTCAGTGTGTTTTGCATCTCTGTTAATGACATTTCTTGTGTGTTTGGAGTCTCACCTGCTACGAATCTACAAACTACAGCGCCTCCACAAGTGCTGCGATGAGAAAATGCACTCTGGTGATCCTCTGTAAACGACGACCGTTTCCTTGTTGGTGGCAATAAAGGTTGTTAAATCTGTAAATTTTTAGGTATGAATAAAGCACTTGCTTGTACAACCAGATTTCACTATGATTCATAGTGCTACACATATTATCACAGACTCCATATGTTCCAGATAAAAATGACTGAGTAAGGTTTTTATTAAGGTTAAGACTCTTAGATGATGTTTGTGTTCAAAGTCAGTCAGTGGTATCTGCTATTGCATGTAGTTTGGTTTGCCCAGATCGCTGCCTCCACCCAAATACATTGGACGTACACGGAATTTCATTTGTGGTTCTCAAGACATTAAAAAATTTTAACGGCAACATGTCATCCAAAAACTTACTGTGGGTTATCAACACAACAGGGACAAGTTCTCATGTGTGAGGCCAGTGGAGTATCCAAGTGAAGTAAGACATTTGTTCCTTTAAAGTCACACGTACTACAAATCTCTGAGAAAGCCTGGGTATACTTCGTACAAATTGTCGCCCTGGCAAAATCAGAAAGGCGTGGGTAAGGGTTTGAGATGCTCTTTGCAGCTTTGCAATTTGGTTGAACTCAACCTTTAGGAGATTGAATCATCAGCGGGAGATGACTGTAGTGGAGGGATAGCTTCATGATGTCCAACTGATGAAAACAAACAAAGAAAACGCAACAATCCTAACACAAAGGAGATCCTCCGTATTTCCGTTTTAAACTCTGTAAATCCATGCAAGACATGGATTCGTTCGTTGCAAAGGTTAAATCAGCTTTGATCTGGTTTCTGGAATATTGACAATGTTTTGTCTGCTGACATGAGACGCTAAGATACCGTATTACACACTTACAATGGATTTAGCTCTAAAGCTCTACTTGCAAACTGATCATTTAGCAAAGGGAGAAGTAAGGTTTAATCTCACTAAGCTGTTCCAAAGTTGAACATGTGCCTCTTTGTCATATACTGTATGTTGGCTGTGTGAGAGTTTCCCTTACGTCTGACCCCGTATCCCAAAATGAATCTTTAAAATCCCCAGAGCACCAACTCTCTCCTCCACCATCTGACCGCTGCCATTTGTGCATTGTGTGTGTCCGGCATGACTGCTCTCGTCATTTTCCCCTTTGATTGGCCTTCACACAATGAAATCAGTGTTGCAGCTGTCTGAAAAGGCCTGTTGTGCAGTATCTGAGAAATGCCGATCACCCCGATGCGTCCACAACTTTGCTTTTAGTTCCATTCAGGCGCTGTGACAAACGGCAAACTGTCTGGTGAGCATGTGTCAAGCCACTTGATTTAGTGCTTTGTTTGACTGCACTGGCCCTTTCCTGAATGTCGCCTCCGTCTTGTATGGCCTTACTGTATTGGTAAGAATTGCCATGGCCGTAAGCTTGAAATTCTAATGTACAGACAGAGTGAAAGAATTGACCCTCTGTGTGTGTGAGTCACTTGATGTACTTCCAATGCACAAAAGCTGACTTATTGCTTAATCTTCTGTTTTTGAACATGGATAAAATGATTGACGGAAGTATCAATCAAAATCATCTTTCAGTCCAACAGCACAAATTGACTCGGCTCTCAAATGACCCAAAAAATTAAACTAACGTATCTTCTAGTTTTGAATGTGGGAGAAAGATCCAAGCGGGTATGTTTCATGGACGTGCCATGTGGTTTCAGTTATATTGTTAGCAAATGATGTGCTTTTAACTAGGTATAAGTCAGTGTGGTGGACCCCTAAACTGTAGCCAATCCATTAGAACAAAGCTCTCTTGATCCCTTTCTTTAAATCCTCCACCGTGGCTGATTAAAGTAGCCGATTTTCACGGCTGTGCTGTGGAGGCCGTGAGGTCTGAATGGCTCCTCACAGCGCGACCACAGTGTGTTGTCACTCCGACAGCCTCGGGAGGACAGAGCAGATAACCAGCAGGCTGCTTAGAGCTAAACAGTGCGAAGGTTCGTGCCTTTGGAACTTGGTCCGACATGGATGCTTCTGTCCGAGTATATACCCAGACTGTGTATGTGACGGACTACATGTGACCTGTGATTTCTCTTCACAGAAACAATCAAATGACAAACCGGGCAAATCTTTTAGCCATGGTAGCTTTGTGACTCTGTAGGGATGATAATGGCACTCTCATGGCCAGTTGGACCACCACCTCAATGGTCCAGAGTGAAATATCTCAATAATGATTGCTATGAAATTTGGTACAGACATCCAGAGGATGAGGCCTCCTGACTTTTCCATTAGCACCAGCCAAATGATACATTAGCATTCAGCTCAAAGTGCCACTAGAACTTCCCCAAGGAACCAGGAACATTAAGCTGAGTTGCGACCAAAAATACCTGGAACTTCAAGTCGGAGGAACTCTTTTCAAGGAACTAAAAGCTTCCGGTAGACTGTTGTTGGCCTCCATTTCCGCTGCATTTTAAGGAAACATATTTTAATGAATGAAACGCTGTAGGTCTCAACCAATCAGCCATCTTCTGCTTTGGAACTCCATCCCAACCCAAAGTTTCTTGTACTTTCGTAAAGTACTACTGTACTACTACTACCCTGCTGTGGAAATGCACAAAATTCCTGCAAAGGTTCCTATAGTTCTTGGGGAAAGTTCCTGCAGTGGAAACGCAGCTTTTGTTGGATCTCCAGACCAGGATCTAAATCTTCTTAGCCCTCAAAAAGTCCCTGCTAGGGATGGTAATACTATAGGGTTGACAGTTGCATCGCAGAATGGCCTTTATTCTGAGATAAAGAAGTAGGTGAATAGCAGTCTACGGGTTCTTTTAGTTGCTTGGAAAAAAGTTGCTGGGACTAAAAGTTTCAGGTAACTTTGATGGAAATGTGGCTTAAATGTAACCTCACAGAGACACTCGCCTGGATGTAGATGTCTCGTCTTATCTACATATTTACTGACGTATTTGTAGTTATGATATTTTGTATTTTTGTTTTCAGTTTCAAAATAGAAGGAGAAAGATTTCTCAGTAAAGGAAACCAACAGTGGAGGAGAAAGTGCTCAAATTTTGTATTTATGTTGCATGTGTTGATTGGTGTTGACTTGTGCTTTTCATTATGTCACAGGCATGCACACGTGTCACTATCTGCTTACAGGGTTAAGGCAGATGTGGTGAGGAGAACATTTACATTGCACCAATAATTTTGGTGCAATGTAAATAAATTTGGTCATTTTTCAATGTTGGGTAAATCCTCAATCAGTGCGTTTACATGCATTTACATCAGCAGGGTACCGTCAGCTTTCTGCAGAATCTTGATTTCTTCCACATTTGGGGTTGATGTTTCAAGAGGTTTCCTTGATAATGCCAATTGCTTTACTGTGTACACATATATGTGTTTCCAATATACTTTTTTTAATGTGTACACGTGGGCAAGCAAACATTCCAAACAGGAAAGTATGACTGTGGCAGCAGAGCAGTCGGATAAAACGAGAGATCATTGCACCACATCCTTATATTTAAAAATGAAAGCAAATAGCCATCGTGAGTCTGAATTGGTCTCCACCACTGTACATCACTGTACACACATACACATGTTAGAAGGCAAAACAATCCATGTCGTTCAGGTGAGGCCACATCCATACTAATACATTTTTATTTTAAAAATATTGTTTTAAAATTAAATTCTCTGCCCAGATGAGGATTTTAGCATTTTAAAGTGATGTGCTGATTAAGGCATTATCATGAACAATCTTACAGACTTTTGTGATGTTTCACATGATGCACTGACCTGTTTCACCTCCCCAATCTTTGTTTCTTATGTCATTTCAAAGGAAAGTAACCCAATTACAGACAAATCCAGCAAATTCCTTTCCCCCGGATCAGTCCACACAAAGCATAACTTATGCATCACTTAACTCCCAATACATGACCTTTCGGACAACAAACTGCCCTGCCTTCTCCCTGCCCCTCCTCCCTTCTCCAAAAGGGTGTTAAGACCTGTCCCTGCTCTCCCCTGGGAATGCTGGGAAAGGAAGGCCTCCACATCTGTCCCCAGCCCCAAGCAGACGGAGACAGAGGGAAAGAGACGGAGAGAAACATTCCTTCATCCACAAGAAAGAAAGAAAGAAAGAAAGGAAGAGAGAAAGAAAGAAGTAGGTGAAAATAACAGAAAAGAAAAAGGGGAGAAGTGAGGGCTGTAATCACTGACATCAGAGAGAAGCTGAAACAAGACGGAGAGACGGACAGAAAGAGTCTTTTAGGGAGGGAGAGATATTGTGAATGAGAGATGGACCTCGTCTCCTTATGAAGCCATCCATCACTCTTTCAATAGCCCAGTGGGAAGAGACAGAGACAGAGAGAGAGACAGAAATAGAGGGAAAGGGAGAAGCAGGCACCCCGGGCCCTCCTTCAAAAGGCCGGGAGGAGAAGAGGGAGGAGAGGAGGACGGCTGCAAAGTGCTGGTGGAGCTGTGATCTTTACCTCCCTCCCTCCTGTGAAGTCAGCAGGGAAAGTGATTAGTCCTGCCTCTGTCCTCCTCCTCCTCCTCTTTCCCTCCATTTTACCTCCAATGCAGGTTGTAACAGTGTTGGGCCTCTCATTAAAACCTGCTACTAATTTCTAATAGTATTTGTATGGTATTCTAATAAAGCAGTACCCTGTACTACCTATGCATTATTTATTTTCTAAATGCACAGCTGTAATGCACAAGTTAAGAAACTTCCCCCCCTCCTCTCCATTTCCTGTCAATCAAAATAAAATGTTTTCAGTTTGTTGTTTTTGACCGTTTAAGTGTCAAAGCTACGCCCATGATTTTGCTGTTTGTCGCAACAGCATTTCTTCTTGAAGAGGTCTTCAGAATTTGGATTGGAAAAAACCTGGCCTGTATATTCATTTATACGGTTTCAGTCTCTTAGAGCGGAAGCAGGACAAGTATTACAAGAAGACGACATACCTAAGTTCAACCGATGAATTCATGATCCTGAGCAAACACGCACACCGCCGTCAAGGTAATTAGGTAAAGATGACGGCTTTTTTTTCCCATCTCTTTGTGCAAACACCACACTTAATTATGCACAAACTGCCTTTTGATATGCAGTTATGTATTGACTGACTGTGAAGGTTATTTCACTGTTTTTCCTGTAGCACATTGTGTTGCTCTGGTGTGAAATGCACTTTAAATAAAGTTTGACTTGACTTGACTAATATTAATATGAAGGGGGGCTATCAATTTTAAAACATTACAACTACAAAAAAAGGGCAGAATTTGGAAAATAAATCAGGGAAGGGTCACAAATTCCTTATGAATCTAAGCACAATTTCATCACAGAATAATTCATGGACATCTATATCACTCTAAAAGCTTTAGGGAATCGAAAAGATGAATAAACAACACCTGGACCACAACTCCAAATTTCATAAATGGGTATCTTCCAAAAAAACACAAAAAAAACATGATATGTGCCACAATTGGAGTGAGTTTTAATCTAGCCAGGAATGATAACTGAATGCAATCGCAGCAAGAGCATGAAAATTAGACCAGAGTCAAATCATCAAATTAATCAAAACATCACATTAAGTTTGAATTAATCATTTAGCTGTTTGGGACAGAATCTATTAAGTAAATATCCACAAAGCCACTCTTCTTTTGAGTGATGAATTATAAATACCACTTTTTTTTTTAATGCCAAACGTACATTAATTAAAGCTTTAAAATCCCCCAGAAATACAAGAATAAACAACCAAATGGATTTTAAAAAATGAATAATATAAAAGTTCACATATCTCCATTTTATTCCCCAGTGTTGATACAGAAATAAGATGTAAACACACTTTCACACTGGGGTGTGACAAGTGTGAGATGTTGTTGACCCCTGTCTGTCCCCTCTCGTTCTGCTCGGGTCCCTTGACGTCGAGGTCACAACCTAGCAGTTTTATTGGCTCCCTAAAGTCATCAGTGCTTTAGGATTGGATGAAAGCCCTCTAATGGAGTCAGTAATTGGTCCAGTTTATCAGTTTATTAGGTGCTCTGGCTGTGGGAAACAGCTTTGACGTTTTAAGCAAAGTATACATCATTAGCGAAAGGACAGCAAAAGAAGTACAAGCGCAACATGTGTATCGGAAAAGAGGAACATTTTCAGGTTGGTTGTCAAGATAGTGGGGGGAAAAAATAGGACACGCTGTGTCAGGATGTTGAAAAGTTAAGGTGTGGAATTGAGCTTCTCTCGTTAAAAAGTAACCTAACTTTTTTTCTTTTGCTCTGAAACCTCAAAAATGAACAGTTTCATGCTCTTTAAAATTGAGAGGCCAGTCAAAACTGTATACAATTAATAGCTTGAGCCAATTTTAAAAAGTCAAATCACAAGAAATAACCTACTTCCATAACCCACTCCTTCACTGTCTGACAACCCCGACGCACACACAACGTCTCTAAACCTGCAGGAGACTCGGTTGCTGATGAAATCACCAACTTAAGCTGTCATCCAGATATATTGCGTCCTATTCGTTGTCTGGCGCTCAGAGGAGTGACAGGCCGTCAAAGGCTGCGTCCACGACCTCCAGTAAAGCAGAAAGCTTTTGGTCTTCGGCCTTTTCTCTCTGGCTCCCCATTATCTGTGTGACCCGTCCCCTTAAAACACTTCGAACGAGTGAAAGGTCCTGACTCGGCACTGAGCTCTGGCATTGATGTGAGCCTTTCGCCTTTCAACCTGCACACTCATACGCACCCCCACTGCAAGACAAGGAAAGAGCGACACACACAGAAACCCGCAAACGCACATATAAAAACACATATATCTATAAAGTTTGGTTGGAAAAAGAAAAAAAAAAGGCACATTGCACATGCCGACAGTCAGTGCTTTAGTACAAACACATTCTACAGAACTTCGTAGGTTTCAGAAGACCACAGGAACTCAGTTCTGGATGAGCTGTCAACAAAGAAGAGGAAAACAACTGTATAAAAGCCTCCCCCCCCCCTCTCCCACTCACCATCCCGCTCCCCTCCTCACCCACGGACTCCTTTCTCCCACTGACCACTGTTCAGAATTGCCCCCTCACCCCTGTGACCCCCCACCACCACCGCCACCATTGGGCCCTTTCACTCCGTGACAATGGCTGCCGGGGGCCGTGTTATTTGAGGCACTAAAGAGCCGTCCCACCCGCCCGCCCCCAGGACAATGCCCCCCCCACCGAGAGCTTTCTTCCCCTCACCTCCCTAATGACAGGTTTCATCCTCTCCGTCCTGACCCCTGGGAGGGGATGCGGCTCCCGGCTCGGCCCACCGCCTTTCTGCCCGCTGACCTGCTCCGCCAACAGGTCCGCCTCCCGCTCACTAATACACACATACACACTTTCACTCTCTCGTGTGGACTGTGCGCACACAGGGAGCTGTGGGGGAAAGTAACTGAGCAGAATTAATCAAGTGCTGTACTTAAGTCTAATTTTAAGAAAACCATTTTCTTTACTTTAAGAAAAAAAAACATATGTTACAATATAATCATTGTCTGTGGTTTCCAACCCTTTTTTCTTGTCACGTTTCAGATGTGTATGTGCTCTCTGCAGTTCCTCTCCTCTAAACTGCCGAAACAGTTTCATTTGAATTAACTGTCCAACCAGCTACAAGAGTAAAAGTAGATATGTAAAGTAATTTATTACATTTTATCACTTACCAGGGCCATGATGGGATTTTGAATGCAGAGCTTTTGACACTGTTGTATTGTGACTTCTACATAAAAGATACAGACTGTATTAGGTTTGACTTCCATGTTGTTTCAGTCCGTTACTGGGAGCGGGATGCTCGCGTGACGAAGAGGCTCAACACTTGGGACCCCCCGTTACACTTCTTTGGAACTCTTGGAAACTAGCAGTCCGACGAGCACGGCCATGTTCAATTTGCGGCCGTTCTGAACGGCCACAGACACTTTTGCCTTCCCACGTGTTCGGACGACACATTGAACAAACTAATTTGTTCCAAGCAAACTGTCCCTGCTTTAAAAATCGCATGGGGGAATTATTTTGTTACTCTTTCTCTAAACTGTACAAAGAGGACAACTGAATTTATCGATACCATGGCCGGCAAATACTACAGGTGTTTATGAAATCACTTTTCCTCATCAGAAATAAAAGCATATTGATCTAATGTAACTACGGCCTGAGTACTTTGTGCTACATTACCAGTTTGCCTAACAAAAACTCAACTTCGCCACATGACCACGATGCATTGAGGCGTCCGGATAAAGAAAAATTATGGAGGAAAAGTTTTAAATGTTTTATCAGGGTTTTTTTATATGTATCAGAACCTGCCATCATACATGTTATATACTTTGCAGCATTCACAAGGGTTTGTGAAATCACGTCAAAGTTTAAGAAAACACATGTCTTTGAATCGGGAACCTGTCGCTCAACCCTCAGAGGCTTCAACGTCTTAATTACCGTGAACATCTGCACTGCGCACTCGGTCCCATTCTCTTGCTGCGTGAAGCTTCGGGAGATTGAATCACTTCTATGAAGATGTACAGATTGCAGTTTGCCAGGAGACAGGCGTAGGGTCTTCACCTTCATGGCCTTTACCTTCTGTCATTCACACCAGCAGCCCGTTCGCCTCGTTCGGCCTCCCCTCTCACACGGCTTATGGCTGTTGACAGATGAAAACCACCACTCTCTTTTTACCGGTTGTGGAAACGATTCGATGTCTGCTAAATGCCCAGAGGGTCATGAAACACACTTAACGCACCGGCAGCCCGGAAAACCTTAAATTCAAGCTCCAAAATTCAGTTGGACATACCTCTCTGACAGGTGCATTATTCTCTTGGACAGCGAGTTGAAGGAAATCACTCATGAGTTGTCACTCACAGGCTCAAATAGGGTTTTCGGTCATTCATTATCTAAACCTGAAGCAGTGCAACACCTTTCCTCACAGGGGAAATCAATCTCCCTGCTCCCATGTAATGTCCGCCTCGGTGATGGTGACGATGCGTCACTGTCAAACGGACCGGCGTGTATTGGCTAGTTTAGCAATTAAGCGTGTGGAAGCTCAATTAGCCTTGAGCCAGTGAAAAGGAACCAACGTTTCTGTGGTGAATTCACGACTGGCAGACCGAGCATGAGAAACAAGAAGACATTTTCATTCAGCCCCACCCCAGTCTCAGTGTAACACTTCCTCCTTCATCCTGGTCCCATGACTTAAGAGTTATGATGATAATCTTCAGTAATTATTTCCTTTATTGAGCATAGGAGAGATCCTATATCCTGAGAACATGGGCAGGTCTGCGCTTGTATATCAATATCAAGGAGATGTTGTTAAGGTTGAATTTATGCTGAACAAATGGCCTCAGATAATGGCATCATGCTGAATCAGCTGTTGGCTTAATTTATTTTATCATGTATTATAATTTTTGTCTTTCTCCCTGTCAACGATGGGTTTGTGGATTCCCAGAATGACCCTCAACCGTCAGACAATTACTGTGTAACTTTGTAAATTGAATAAACAAATAGTAAAGCAGTAGAGGAAGTTGCTTGCACCTAAAGAAGCAAATATGGCCTGAAATTCCATTTGTATTCCACTCTGCTGGAATTAATGTCAGTGGAGAAACAGGTCTTTCTACCTCTTCTACAGCAGATTCCTCTTCGGGTTGTTAATTCCTGTGCAAACTAATCAGATAGGAGCCTGAATTCTTGATACAGAGTCATTACACAGGCACAAATGTTTGAATGTTACTGTTACTTAAAGACTTTGGAGAAAGAGAAATGACCCTTTAATGGCAGTGGAGAGAGTGAGTGGCGGCGGGGGTGTCGCTGCTGCCGGGCGCTGAGGTGGAGAGAGGGCGAGAAAAGGCAGCTTCTGTGCAGCGGTGACGTGAAGGCGACAGGGTGTGACAGGGTGAGCCATCAGACTGCAGGGCGCACAGGTCGCCGTCTTTCACTTTCTCGCACAAAGACACATGCACTCACGAACCTGCACGCACTCAACGCAACACGCCACCATTGTTGAAACTAACGGCTTTATTTAAAGGGGTAATAAAGTATTTGCTGATGTTCAGTTTCAGTCATTATGTGGCTCAGTTGGGCAAAAAAAATGTCCCTGGCTGTTGATCATTTCTATTTGTTGATATTGCAGTTAAGAGGTTTTCACAACCTGGCAAGCCAAACAACATCCCTCGTGAATAAGTAGATGTACAATGTATTTTTAAATGGTTTATAAACCATCACTAGTTACAACGCTTCATAAAACATGCCATATTGGAAAGTGACATAGATACAAGACATAGAATATGTATATTTGTGACCAATTAGTGTATCAATTTAAGTAATTTATGGAGGATATATATTGACACATAATAAGCTAATAATAAATTCAACTTTTGGGTTGCCAGGTTGTGAAAAAGGATAAGGTAAACAAAGGACACTCACTGCAACACTGCAAACCTGCATCTGCACACATATTCTGTACAGCACGCAATGGAAGATGTTTACTTGAATGGACACACACGCAGACACACGCACACACACACACACACACACACACACACACACACACAAAAACACATACACTACCTGGAGCATCTGTCCTCCATTAGGTGTACCTGCTGCACATGAATGCATTTCTGCCTCAACATGTGGTCAGTCTGATGGGTTTTTTTCCTCCCTCAGATACATCTGATATCTTGCGTCTGAAACCACCCACCGACAAGACAAGCTGACACTTTAAACTGCGAGCAATCAAAAGGCTCCAGCTCGGACGTTGAAAACTTTCCTCTGGGTGTCAGCGGGCAACCTGAACCAGATTAGGATGTTTATCGTAGCTGGTGTTTGCAAGTTTAAGAAAAAGGATTCAATGCAATATATCTAAAGCACGAAAAAGATGTCAAATAAATCTACAGTACATAATTGTTCACCAGCACTCACTCAACTGATGTTGCAAATATTATCGGTGTAACATTACTGTTTATGTGTGTTTAAGACTTTTTGGCACTACTTAAGTGAGGTGCTATTACTTGTTGGTCGTTGAGTTTCATACAGTGTACATGACTTCCAAATATCAAACCCAAGTCTTCACTCCAATCCAGTACAGTTGCACACGTACATACGCCTCAATGCTTGTCCAGAGCGCCTCCCTGGGGGGTCACAGTGGCAAGGGGAGAGGGATTTCACGCTTGACCTTCCCCTCACAGCTTTGTGAGCCCCTGCACTCTCGCCTTGATTCTCTTGACCTACTTGGTCATCCTGGAGCAAGCCACTTTTAATACCGACATCTAACTGGGCAGCACGCTCTACCCCTCTCTCTCCCTTCCTCTCTCTCTCATACATGCACACACATCTGTCTCGCACATCTGTCTGTTGGTTTCTCCCTCCGCGGGGCCGTCGCAGCGGCCCCACACAGCCACTGATACAAATGTTCAGAGATAAAGGTTTAATCCCTCTGTGCCAAATATTGTTTTTGAATTCTGGGAAACCGCATTGCCCTCCGGTCCTATTGTTTGTACTTTGATCCAAATCTCTTGGGATCCCTCATGTGTGGAGAGCTACAGCATTCGCATCAACGCGTATCCGGATGAGTTCCTCCTAATATGTGGCAAAAGGGACATTTTTTCAGGATTATTTCTAACAGAATATTAGTACTGTTTGTCTGTGGTGGTAAGAGGTGTTTTTTTTTTTTTTAAACGTACGGTACATCACCGCAAAGTGTCACAGTGTGCTTTGCCTGCCTCTGGTGATATGCTGATAAGACTCCACTGTGATCACAGTGCAAGCTCCCTTTGTGCCAAGGTCTGGGGATTCCCCTCCTCTTCCTCATCCTTTCTCACCCTCCCTCGCTCTCTCCACGCCCCCAGAGGAGGTGGCTGGAGCGTCGGCAGCACTCAGCAGAATCCAGAGCGCCTGACCCCCCCCCCCCCATGAGCACCACTTAAGGCCTCCTGTCTCACACTGCAGCCCCGCCGCTAGTTGGAAACCATTTTCTACTCAGATGAGCGCAAACAAAGACATGCATGTGCGGGAGAGAGGGAAGAGAGAGGCAGCAGGGACGAGGAGGAGGCTGTTGCTGTGTTTGGTAAACAGCGAGAAAGGGAGCAGCCACTCAGGAGGAGAGGAAGAGGGGAAGGGGAAGTGGAGGAGAGGGAACGCAACAAAAGGGGATCATATGCTGAGGTATGGCTGCGTCGGAAGCCGGTAAAGAGTTGAGTAAAGGAAATTGCAGGGCCTTCCATGTCACAATCCACAGATGGGCTGATCACAAAGGAAGGGGACGGCACACCTGGCACTGAACAAACACATATGTGTACACAGATACACAGCTGCAACTGTACATTCTGCCCTCGAATCCGTTACATCCCATTGAACATATAATGTAAAACATCTCGGATCAAAAACTGAAATCAGATTTAAACAACTCATTCATTCACACACTCAGGTCATCACATTCATTGCTCATGCCACTACAAACACACTCCAGGGAAAGTGTGCCCACCCCTCGACAAAACCCTTTTCAAGCTCTTCAGTGTTACCCTGAGCCTAGCCCCATTCGTGGGTATGCAGGTCAAACCCGAAGATGACAAAGTCCTCATATCAAAGCACACACACCAAGTTGACCCAACGCTTCCCCGTGACCCTGTTGTTTTATTTGAACCCTAATAACTCTCCTAATTAAAGCCCCTTCCTATTATTTTCCCTCCTATCCCCTGTAAAAGGCCTGGGTTTCAAAGTGCTAATAAAATAAACTGGAGGGGGCCCGTTTCTTTATTTGTATGTGTGTGAAGAGTGTGTGGGAGAAGAAGGCAGGGAAAGGAGGGGGGAGTTGGAGGGACAGAGGTTTTAGGTTCAGAGGGGGGTAAAAGAAACAGAGGTCAGTGGAAACAAAGAAGAGTGAGACCCCTGGGTCAAGCTGCCTGGTGTCCACAGTCACCGGGCCGGCGTTGTTGCAGGGCAAATGGTCCTGCGTGTATAATCGCCGGGGTATGTTTTGTCCACCAGCATAGGATAGAATATATCATGGTGTTGACACACGAACAATAGATCACGTTTTGTGGAAGTCCGAGTGGAGCCGTCACAGCTCCTTTGAGTTGGCTGATACATCTGCAAATGCCAAGATTAACCGCGCGTTTACTGGCCGCACGTATTGCTGACCCGGTTGACCCGAACTGCGGTCTAAACAATATCGCTTATGGGTTAATATAGGACTCAAAGACGCCCTATAGAGGGTGCATCCGTGAATCCTCCTCTTAGGAGCAAAGGGGATAGAATCAATACAAGAGCATTGCGTGTTGTTGGGAGATTAACAACAATTGGCTATTTTTCAGTTGGATAGAAAGTGAAACAAGTCGTACATCGGATTTGTCCGACAATTTCTTTCAGTTAAATTGGCGAGCTGTGCAGAGGTCAGAGAGCAGCTGCAGTGCAACACTATGAAGGCCTTCCAGTGGAGACGACCTTAAAATGTACACCATCAAGGTATTATTTAAATTGTAAAGGGGCTAGTACACTCCATCAAAAGAGCTTGTCAGATGGTTGGAAAGCTTCACCTACACCTTCAACCTGCACCCATTGGACGGTTCTAGCTGTCAATCACACGGTATCCATGCCTAAATGCATGGGACCATGATTTAAAAAATAAATAATCATGCTGTATTGAAACTAACGATTGTGACCATACACAATGTTTACTGATGTTATAAATCAAGAAGGTAGCAGGGTCATTTTCTCATAGACTTCGGAACTGCAATCCATCCAATACTTATTCAAATGTTTCTGGGACAAAGCGGTGGAACTA
This sequence comes from Scophthalmus maximus, assembly GCF_022379125.1. Lineage (NCBI taxonomy): Eukaryota > Metazoa > Chordata > Actinopteri > Pleuronectiformes > Scophthalmidae > Scophthalmus > Scophthalmus maximus. Next base: position 15,985,805 of record NC_061534.1, read on the forward strand.
GTGACCAAACGACAGGCGTTGCCATCAAATTGAACCAAACAGTTGCTAAAACCTGAAAAAAAAATATCTAGCACAAACATTTATGTGCGTCATCTAATACTGGGGTGCAGCAGGTGCAAATGACACTGCTCACCATATGAGAAAACCTGATGCTAATCAACTTTTTTTATGATATTTGAAGCTTAGCCATAAACGTGCCCAATCTCTGTTAACTCTCCCTTTGGTTTTATGATGATAAACATGTCGGAGTGGAGGTTTATGAGTGTGGCTGGGTCTTTGTGCAGTGACTATAAAGGCAGCTATGTGAATATCATATGCTTCATAGGTCTGCTGCATGTTCCTATATCCTGGCTGTCATTCAAATCCCACTAAATAATCTAAACACTAGTGTTTGAATAACTGAAAGCCTCTCGGCTAAAAACATCAGCCCTGAGTGATACCCAAGGGGAGAAGCCATAACATAATATGCTGATATGATAATAGCTCCAGCCTGTGCATGAGACATAAACGTGATCATATAGGGTGTTGAGTACTCCAGGGGGTCAAGTGAATGTAATCCTGCTTGAGACACAGTGCTAAAGAAGGAGGGGAAAGGGGAGGCGGGGAAAGTTATGCGTCAGGGTTCAGCCGTGAGTAACAGGGAGCCCGGGAGAAGCCGAGGGAATATTTTGGGGGAATCAATATGCCAAGAGAGGAAACGTGAAGCACGTTCAGCTCCGCTACACACAGGACGGGCTGTTTAAAACGTTGAATGAAAGTGGACGAAGAGAGGTCAAAAGAAGTTTATGAATGAAGTTTGCAAACTGGGTCATGGCTCGAAAATGATGTGATTGACAGCGAGTGGAGGTGGAGGGCAGGGGGGGCCATCGGGGGGCCGGGTTGGGGTGTTGTGAGAGGAGTTAGGACTAAAGTGTGACTGACAGGGGCCCAGGAAATTATTTAAAAATATATATTTTTTTGAAAATAAATCATTAACCTTTCATCATTAATAGAATATTTTATTTACATGAATTTAATATTTTTGTTTTGTCAAAAGGTAAAACATGAAAAGAGTCTGTCAAGTTGGTATATTTACACAAAGTCTGCGGTGATTTACAAATGTTTTGATTATCAAAGATGATTGTATTCATTTTTTTGTTAGTCCATTCAATATTTTTCTACCAGTAAATTAATTTTAGACAGTAAAAGTTTAGCCTTAAGCACAATTCTCATAGAGGGTATCAGTGTTGCATCAAATCAGAGTTGCCGTGACCTTGGTTGGTGGCGTGGTGGGGCCCTACGTGATATGTTTTCATGGGGCCCAAAATGTCTGGCGGCGCCCCTGACAGAGGGGGTGCAATGGGAATGAAACACAGGTTCAAAGTTAGTGAGCAGGGGTGGAAAGATCACAGAGGTTGAGCATAAAGGTTGAGAGGGAGTTGAAAGAGGGTAAAGAGGGAGCCCAGAGAAGGCCTTGAAAGAGTCTTATCTGTGACCCATCTGTCTTGACATGCACACTCCTCTGGTTAGTGCCCTGGAGGGGAGGGAAGGGAAGCAGCATGCGTGTCAGTAACTGAGTGTGCAGGGCTTAGGGCTCAGGCTTTGGCCTGTGCCTGTGCACTCTGGCCCGCAAACCAGCCTAACCAGCCCCATGCATTTACACCCCCAGGAAAAACTCCCATGACTTAGCGCTGTGATCATGTGATAGACTGAGCTTGCGCCAGGGGAACAAAAGAAACAATCACGAAAAAGGCTGACACACATTAGTGAAGATACAGATGTTACATTCTTTGACAATTCACTTTTTCATCTGTGCTGTCAGCTGATTTGTCACAAACCTTGTCAGAGGCGTCTCATTTTTCTTTTTGGTCAATTGGGAAAGAGACAGGATCACCGGATCAGCGGAGGGAGTGAATGATGAACACGTGGGCATTTGGGGAACTTTTGAGTTGTAAATGGTGAACACCTAAAAGATTAATGTTTGAGGTATCATCGATTCCAAGAGGAATTCTATTACTGAGCTAAAAACAGACATACAACAGGTCATCCACATCCGAATTTTTAATTCTTACCAGTGGAGTGAAGCTCAAACAAGTGACATTTCCTAATGATTTTCACAATTTTTTCCTCTCTTACCTAACCACTTACTTTTGCTTCTAAAGTGCAAGTCAGGTAAAATAAATAAATGCTACCAGACAGTGGCTACAATAATTTGGAAAAATAAGAAAATAATTTTCAAATAACCTTTTTAAGCAGAAATGACTTGCTTCCCTTTGAATTAAAATTATTATTTTACTAAATATAGTATTTCCCCATCTCCACAGTTTGATGTAAGTAATAACTTCACTGTTACCTTTTCATAAGTAAAAAAAAAAGCGTGCTCAGTGAATCTAAATAAACCAAAATAATAATCTGAATTTTTGCTTTGGTCACGCTGGAAAAGCCTGTGATTCGGTAGCTTCTTTCCTGAACATGCACTATAATGCAGTCACAATCAATCAGTCCTTTATTATTGTAGAAAAAGTTTCTGGAAAAAGTGAACTTAAAATAGTCTGTCTAAGAAGAACACTTTGGCTGTGATTAGGAATCGCTTTGTGAGGCCCTTCCCCGTTCCCATCCTTATGGTCCAAGGCAAATATCTTATCAGTCCCAAGTTGTTTTGCATCAAAATCCAACCTCCTAAGATGTTTGACTTGACTCACTCGTACAGCACCTGGGAGATTTACCATAATGAATACCTGATGTGGTGAAGCAGTTAATTCCGCCTATAAAATAACTCCCTTCCTCCTTCCTGTGGGCCCCGGCTGTTGTTTATCAAACGAGGTAACGTCCTGTCATGTGACCCCTCCTCCCTACCACCAACCCACCTGTGTGGACTTTTCTCTTAATCCCCTTCTACCCCCCACGCCCCACCCCCTTTTTTTTCTTAGCTCTGTGCTTTGAATACTTAGACTACTGAGTGTAACTAATTCTCCCACACAAGGATATTGTCTTCTCCCTATCTCTGCTTTTGTGCTTCCCTTTCAAGCCAGCTATTCATTGATTTCATTAGTTGGTGGTGTGGTGGGAGAGCGATGGTGAAAGGAGGGGGGGGGGGCTTTCCAATTAAAAGGCCTAATAGCCTATTACCATCACCTTAAATTCAACTAGTTTTCGTTGTCTTTTACAACATGAAACCTGCGAAAGATTAATCAGCAGTCCAGCATGAGAGCTTTTAAAAGCTACTCTGTGATTATTAAACTGTAATTAGGACTGATGATTTTGAGCTGGCTTTTATAATGGTGTTGCTGTAATAGTGTGTAACATGTAGCACAATTAAAATCAACCACAAAGGTTACAAGGACACTACTTTGACAGACCTTTGCTGTTGTACAGTGACATCAGGTTTTGCATGAAGGAGAATAAATGTAAAGTCTGCTGTTCCCAGTGGGGGTTTAAATCAAATGTTTTAACAGGCTACTCTTTCTGCACACATGCTGCACAGATCCTGCAGCTGACCAGGGGGCCACACGATGAAACCGGTCCCCTGGGATGACCCAACCACCCTTTCTCAGACACCCATTTGTCGTACCCCATCCCCCCCTCCTCCCTCCCTCCTCTCTCTCGATGGATGACCCTGCAACCAGCAGGGGTCAGCTGCGCAGAAGGGCGCCTCCCGCACCCCAGCCCTCGGTCCGGAGCCGCGGCGTAAATCAGCGGCTGTTCCATCGCGGGAACCCTGCCCTGCTAGGGGTCCCAGCCCAGCCTGGCACCATCTGTCCCCGGACTGTGACGCAGGAGCGGCGCTGCCAAGGTGGGTTCCCACTGACCTCCTGTACCCTCCGGGTCACGTGGGCCAGACCCGGGAGTAGACAGATCCATCACCACTGGAGTCTGGACGTGATGGAGGGGCCCAATACGTCAATGATACAGTAGTTCAGCTCTGTATGCATGTGAAAATGAGCTCATACTGTGGTGAAATTTAATTAAATGTGGAATTCCTTATCATGGATTCCTATACATTAAATCAACACCACAAGAACAATAGTGTTAGAGTTGAAAAATTGGCTTTTTTGTCTAAACATATTGGGAAAAGGACCTAAGTTCAAAAATATTCAGAATACTTGGATTTGACAGCTTTAATCAAAATACATACATGCACGACCACACCCTGCTACTAAAACCACACCTTATCATCACACTGAACACCTATGACTCCAACTGCCTAATATCACCTGCATAAGAAAGGCAGATTCAGGTGGATCAACTACAGGAATATTTTAAGCAGGTACTGTACATTGTTTATTTCAAGAACGCTACTTGGCGCAAGTAGAGTATTATTTTTCTACGAAAACTCCAGTTGAAGTAAAAAAGCAGTGACATATAGTCACTGGGAAGTGTCCAACAAACCAAACCATTGGCCATCTTTGGTTTTTAGAGAGTTTTCTCATGATCAGCTTAAAAACAACTTTTTTTTATGATAAGGCCTCAATTACAAAGCTGTGGGCTTCTCTCAAATTCCTGCTTTTCTTGCTTAAGTTGCTATTGGACATGCACTGAGGTCTAGACATTTCCAAAAATGTTGCTTACCCTTCCCGAAAATGTCCGAGTGAGGCCATGTGTGGAAACAAGCAGCAAAATAATCCTGGAGATTCACGTTGAGTGAGTTGGCGCTCCACCCAGCTGCGACCCCCCTCTCATGAATTGTCTCAGAAATGTTCCTACTGTTGTGAACATATATGACCCAGACCATCTCCTGCTGCGTTCTTCAAACGTGAACGGCAAACTCCGGAAAATTTAGGCCCAATTTCCCAGAGTTAGAGAAGTTGAGTAAACCACTTTGCAACAGGAACATCTATTTAAGTAAAAGCAAGATTACTTCTTCCTGCAATATACAGCACGTGAAACAGCAAAAGAAAGACTAGATTACAGCACTTGTGTTTCTACCTCTGGTTAAAATGATACGTTTTACAATATGGTGGATTGACCGACTGATATTTTGCTGTGTAACTGCCACAGACCAAATAGGTGATGAACTACTCACGCATGTAAAGCAGTCCAACCTTTTAAGTGCAAGACAAGTCCCTGCACTCCACCTAATCACCGTTGACGTCTTTTCCCTCTCCATCATAACGGCACCTGGAATTGTGACACGTAAATCTTATCGGCAGAGACAGTCTGCGGGTCCCCGGGCACTGCAGCCCAGCTTATTGCTTTCTCCCACAGTCCGGGCCTTTGCGCCTCGCCCCTCAGGCCTGGCTCTAATGGCCGAGCAAGGTCATAAAGTGGTTGCGTTACTGTTTTCCTTTTTCCAAACCAGTGACACCAGTTGTTCACCCTCCTAACCAGAGCCTTTTGTGAGGCCTGACAGGCTGTCAATTCCAGGCGGAGGATAATTGTAGAAGACAAAACACATTACCTTGAGGTGACACCACATTCCTCCGAAGGCCTGGCTTTATGAGCCAACAATTAATTTGAATAGCTTCGTGACAAATAAATTAAAAATGTTGCTTTTGCTCTGCGCAGCACGTTTGGTGCTGTCTCATTCTTGTGTCGCTTCAAATCTTAACAAATTTCTTTAAAAATATATGAGGAGAGCTAATCAAGCAGATAGATGATAGTTTGGGGTAAAGGACTATCGTTGGTTCCGACTCCCACCAATGTTTTTTGTCCTATTACTCCTACAGGCTGGAGGAGTGATTTTTGGCCGTCGTCAGGGTTGACGGAAGGACAAGAAGACCTTCAGTGACACATACAACCTTATTATAAAAATAGACGGCCACCCACATCCATCAACACACACACACACACTACGGAGTGCGTCATTCCGAGAACAAGCGCAAACTACCAAACATGCTGTACTTTTGTCCTTTGGTTGCTTCACTCATCACTGCAGAGCCGAGATAAAAAGAGCACAAAATATAATTTAAACTTTAATTTACGTAATCATGTTAATTCTAACCAAAAATTACCTCAGAGACTCGTTCTGTCTAGCAAATGCTGTGAACCATTGTATAAATAGATTTGGAGTAAGAACAATATGTTGGCTGGCTACTTTCAAACAAATTAGTCCATACATGTGTTGTTTTAGTGTTTCGGTCTGACAACATTATAACCCCGAGGAGAAAATGACAACTGGGTAATTGATGTTAAACTTTAAGGGGAACAATGAAGACATCTTGAATTCATCAGCCCAATCAGCCAGTTCAATTTGTCATGAAATTTGTGCACATACCGCCCTCGTGTGTTGAGTTCGTGGCACTGTTTTCCGGGGGGGGGGGGGGGGGGGGGGGGGGGGGGGGGGTGGAAGAATAGGAATCTCATGTAATATTTACATTGGTTAAATATCCTACTAATATTGTTATCTGAGATACCTGCAATGTTAATAAGCAACCTGACAATTTCAAATATTCTATACATAATGATGTTGAGTGATTATTTGGGCCTTACAACGTAAAGATAAATTACATTCAACACACTAGTGTAACTGGGTGAAAAGACTTGGTAAGTGTTACCTGAAGACGCGAAAGGAATGTACCACGAGACCAACTTGATCTCATTTGTGTTTGTGAATATATTGAATGCAATGAAAGCAGACGATAGGAACCCTTGGGAGCCATGGGACCCTTTTCTTTTAGCACAACATACTGAATATCCGAAGAATACCTGAGTCCTGTAAGTGTTGAAGGACATTTGTCACCACAAATTTTCACCCTGTCCATTTTGAATGATTTTAGCAATCAAATAACTGTTTCAATTTAAATGCGAGGAGGGCATGAGCATTGGATAAATCTGAGCCTTTCCTTTAAATTCTTTTTTTTTTAGACTTGAATGTAGCACAACAGTCTCATTAGTCAAATACAGTTCACAGATGTATTAAATCGTGTTAACTTTAGTAAATAAATAAAAAAACACTAACTTCAAATTTTGTGTTACCATAGACAAAGTTTCAGTTGCACATAATTGCACATGCAAAGACTTCAGTTTCAATAAATATCCTTCCTCGTTAAATACTTTTATTTTAACTTTCAATGTATTTACATTTTTCCAAAAATGCTTTCACTGAATCTCACTGAAGAAGAAGAGATTCACATCTATATATCTCCCTTACGGCATTCACCTGCATTCTTCATATTTCAATGAAGCACTGGCCTCATAGTCCAACATGTCATTCTCTTCCAGCCTTCAGTTTCTCCTGCACTGTGTGATCTCCCCTCGATCCTCCCATGCAGGGCGGACTCTTTGCCAGGGTGGGGTTACTCCCCCACTGCTCAGGAGTTTTTGCCTGAATCGACAGTGCATGAACGCAGCCGCTCAGCTCTTCCTTCAGAGCCTCATTGACCAGTCGGTGGCGTTTTATCAGTGGCAGACCATCAAATTGGGAGCTAACGACCAGGACGCGGAAGTGCGATTCAGAGCCCGGCGGCACGGCGTGCATGTGGCTCTCGTTGTGGACCTCCAAGTGGTCCGGCTTCAGTGCAGCGGTCAGTTTGGTTGTGATGGCCCTCTCAACGGGCCGGCTCGAGTCTGGGTCCATGTGTGGTCTGAAGTGGGCCAGAGGCCGGTTTAAGGCAAGACTGGTGAAGGCGGGCCGAGCACAGCGGAGGACACCGGGCAGCATCAAGAGAATGTGGCTAGAGACCACCTATAAAGGAAGATGGGTAGATGACATTCGGGATTTCCCAGTTTGCGATCAATAAAGTACACCCACCTACCTACACTATACACTACATGCACTAGGCTTCATGACGTTCTTCCGTTTCAAAATAATGCTGCTCGTCTGTTTCCGGTCCGTTGCCGTGTTTACTCACTACTTCATTCAAAGTTTTGTCACGAGTGTACGCAGGACAATGAAGTACTCAGAGCACTGCTGTGTCCCACTTTTTTCGGCGTCATCGAAATTAAACGGCGTAAACATGCGTCTCCGTCAACTCTCTCACGAAGGTCAGCAGCAGACACTTCGTTACCGATCGGCTAACGAAACAGTGCCATTGTTGAACCGGACCGGAAACAGTTGAGCAGCACCAAGTAGAACCCGGAAATGGTTGTGCAAGTAGACGAAAAAACTGATAGAAATATTTAAAAAAATAAATAAAATATGCTCGAGTTTATCGTTAACAAAGCATACGTGTTGCATATTATTTAAGTTAAAGCTTAAGTTATCTAAAACAAACTAGCTCAGAAACAAACAGTACCAATAAACGTTCTCCACGTGTTTTCCACTGAAATTAATAATAGATTAGATACGGTCACTTTTACACTTGTGCATGAGTTGGTGACACGACTTCCAGTCACGGCAATGACTTTATCTTTTGGTAAAGGCTGATTGTTGGATAAACAATCAAGCTAAACTATACAGCCAGTGGTTGTTTTGCTAGCATTAGCGGTTAGCGTCCCATGATAAACATCGCCAATATGGAAGCTAACGGAGATAAATGTAACGGGAGTCTTTACGCCACGTGGCTTCATGAGCTATACAACATTCCTGTTTCATACTAAAGTTAAATAATAACTGTAGAGGCAAACGTTTGCTAGGGTGCAAAGTGACTTTAGCTGCTCACCTGCGAGAAAGTAGACCGAGTCTCCGGAACGGTTGCACTCAGGGTTATTCACCGGAACCGGAAGTGTCCCCACAAACGCCTGGGACTTGTAGTTTTCTAACGTCACAGTGATCCAGCAGCATTTTAGGGACCTGCAGCCTCTCAAGTATTCATAGTTGAGTGATTTCAGCAACAACAGGGCTGTTTTCGTCATAGCACTATAGCAAGTTTGTCCAGTTCAATTATAATGCCAACAGTAATATTATATTTTTGCTATATTTTTTTATTTCCTGTAGGCAAATGAATTAAGAAGAAAATAATGCCAAACTCTGTGACATTATTCCCGTGGTTATTTATTTGTTTATTGCTTCGGACACACACTAACATACTGTACAATTTGTAATTTCTGCAGTTTTCTAAAAGATTCAATTTAAAAATAGTTCAGATAAAAATTCAGAATAAAATCCAGGGGGAGTTTTCAAAATCTAAATAAAAGCTGAAACACTGAATGTGTTCATTTTTTTTTTGTCTGTTACACTTTACCACAGATAAAATAAACCTATGAATTAGAAGGCATAAGTGATATCAAGTAGAATGACATTTCTAAGCTCTAATGCTTTCCATAATAAATATAAAAATCCTGAGTGTAAAATAGAAGGTCCAAACGAATTGCTCTGTCTAGACATAGATACAACCAATATTTACAGACATAGACGAGAAATGACCAACATTGACTTGTTATATATTTTTTTCCACTTGTTTATTCTTCATGGGGTTTTTTTGTTATCCATTGTGATTCCAAGGGGTCAGTTGCACAACAAAGTGCGAACCCGATCAAAAATCAACAATGAGAAAATATAAGAAAAATTCTCACACACCTTTTTAAACAGAACTGTTGTTGTCACATTTAGGCTAACTATGAACCATAACTGGTATGTAACATTGATGTATTTACTTATATTTCCATTCTCATTTACAAAATGCACATAAATCAAAGACAGCATACAGCATTGTTCATTTACACTTCCTTTTTTATAACGTTTTTTTTTTTAGTATTCATGTTTCCACAAACAGTTTCTATACTTACAAACAATCAACTACAGTTCCTACAGCACAATACAATGACAAAGGTGATAAATTGTTTTGTTACATTTAATTGATGGCAATGCAATCTTATTGACAAAAGCCTCGAGGGTTGTTTTCACGATTGTTAGCTGTTAAGTCCTGTGACATTATTGAGCCAACACTCAGCATTTTAGTGGACAAGGCCAGCATGTATGGTAATGTGCTCCAATTCCCAATAGCTTCAAAGGAGAGACTACACTTATTGCTTTGTTAACTTTTTGCACTCACAATTAACTGTTGCTCAGGCAACAAGTTCATTATACAAAAGACCCTGTAACATAAGCTAAGATATGTATCTACGAGAGACAATCTTGACTTGGACCGAGCCTGAACTGAGTCACTGAGACGTTAGAGTTTTGACAGCTTTCCATGTCGAACAAATACAACAGTTATTTTGACATCGTTGTTCTTGATTCCATGGGTGATAAAGAACAACACAAAGAGAGTAGGACTGCTGATGCTCAGCTTTTCTATTTGTACAGTTAATGTGCATTAAATATACTTTCGATGTACTTTGAAGAAGGGATCTGGGCAAAGTTTTTTTTCTGACTTGCTGGCCACTTTGGCTTCTGAAGCCATTATTTCTTGCTGTGTTTAAAACTAGAGCAGCATCTGGACTCCTAAAGACAAGTTCTCAGATGAGCAGTCGTCCTCAGCTGTTCTTGTTTCACATGACCGATGGCTGAAAACCTACAAAGGCTGACTGCAATATAGTATATTCCCAGGGGTCAGAGGGTTTGAATCTTATTAGTTACATTATAATTATTTTTCTATTTACATATATTAATATCTATTACAGAGAATTGGTGGTGTAATGTGTAAACTCAGGCCATACAAAATATTTGGCAATAATCAATGAGAGGTGGTATGGCACACTGATCGATAATGGGTCAGATGTCAAATTTGAAACCAGATTAGTGCGAGACAATTAAATGTGAAGGGGCAGGTCATCAGAGCTCGAAGCACCATATGTTCACAACTGCACTCGTGTTCGCAACATTGTCATTTGGTAGGTTTTGGTCTTTGTGCTCTTGCTGAACCCTCACCCGGTTCTCCATTAACTCTCGCTGTAAGCAAGGCTGCGTCAGGACGTGTCTAGAAGAACAATGCATGACAACTGTGCCTTGAGCAAGGCATTCACAATTGTGCATGTACGACACTGTACACTTAGTGCAATAGGTTGTCTGTTTGTTATTCAACTGTCTTGAGTCTACGTATGGCTGCTATCCTACAAAATGGCAGTTTGGACAAAAACGGTTAAATCTGACATTTCAGTGATTGCTTTTTCTTTTCTTTTACCATGCAATTGTGAACATATCACTCTTACTTCTCTAGATCAGGGGAACGCGGCAATCGTTTTCGCTGCCACTCTGTGCTGCTACCCGTGTGAGGGACATGTGACGATCAGCCCTTGGCAGTGAGTTCTCTAAGGTGAATCTCCTGTTGAATCAAGCTACATTTGTATAAAATAAAAAAGAAGCACGAGTAAACACAAGGTACAGATTCTAACCCTCATAATCAGAATAACCGTTTCCCCACCATTCAACGTTTTATGTACCCCAAGGATGTACACATCCCAAATTTAGTTAAAATACGATTAACTGCTATTTTTTAACTTTGGGTGCCGTATATTCAAAAGATTCCAATATTTGCTCCATTGACACGCAGCTCTAATTTTTCACACCTTCCTTGATCCAAGAACAAAAACCCCCCAAAAAACAGGTTGAGCATGTCCAGTATGTTATCACACCATGTCCAGTGATCAATATAAGACAAGTAACCCACACCCATTGACCAGTCAAATTGAGTTTGCCAAATGTGAAATGGTAAAAGACCAAATACATAAACAAATATATTACTTAATTAAATAAAATCTCAATATTGCAGAGAGGTTCAATATTGCACTAAGAAGCACACTCACATTAATATAAACATTCAGTTCACACAAAGAATTAGATTATAGTTTATCTGTCACCTCTTCCACACCTACCACACACTGTGCCTGCACCAAAACCATCAAAACTAAAGGTGTAGCCTTTCTGTGTAACTTCTTTATTTTTTTTTTTTTTACATTTTTGATTGCTTCCGTATGTAATAGTATGATTTAGGTGAATAAAGGAATATTACAATTTTGAAACCTATCTTGTGCAGTGTGCTCTAAGGAGAGTAGGGTAAGATTAATCATGGTATTACTGTTGATAAAAAAATAAAAGCCCTGTGCGGTCTCTTATGAATCAGAAATATCAAAATATTATGGCAACGTAAGACAGGTCGATCAATACGCAAATGCAACATGTCCAAAATGCTGTTCGCATTTTGTACTCTCAGTTTTCATAAGGTTACATACTTTGTGACATGCATAACACCCTCCAAAACATGTTTTATAAGAGACCAACATACCGTAAGTCTGGGAGGCGAGGTACTAAAAAAGGCATTTCTCACAAAGGGTTGTACAATATGATTGAAAAACGATGATCGAGTGAGAGATTCTTAACATTTTCATCACGTCAAGAAAACCTTAGGGACATTCACGTTGGCTAATCGCTGTGCTTTAAGTGTAAATTTCAACAGATAGCTTAATCTTTGTAATGAAATGGTGGCACATAAATTTGACTCAGCATGGGAAATGTGAATGATCTCATGACAAGCGAGATGATCAAAGAACAATGTTCTAAAGGGAAAAGGAACTCGATTTATCTCCTTATCGCACTCTAGAAAAACCTGGAATGTTCTATAATCTATAAAATGGCAGTCTGTTTGCCAACACAAGACCTGGGGCGACAAAGAATGAGGAAAGGTCAAGAGAGGCGCGTCTTGGCTTTGCCCCACAAAGTCGAAAATGCTTCAAATCAAGGCATAAAATGTCAATTTTGTTTTGATTCTACGTCCAACAACGGCAAAGCATCAAGACTTGAATGGTAATTTGAAGAATGGAGTGGAGAAGAAAACTCTGCAACAATGGCTAGTGGGCATTTTTATAAGTCTCTTGGCATGGCTCATTATTAAGAGCCCCCGTGACCTCACCTCCAACCCCAGGTGTATGTTCTAATATGTTGTATTCCAGGAACAAAAAAAAAAAAAATGCTCTTTTCAACAACTTGACGTTATGTTTGCCTCATATTTTCTTCTGCACCAATTCTAAGCAATCCAGAATTATTTTCTCTAAATCAGCTCAGGGCTTATTCAGGCATTATAACAGTTTGACACAGCTGGACTTATCTTTATAGCTCCATATCAAATAATCACCATCCCAAATATTTACAGCTTCGCAGATCTATTTTGCTCTTCACTTGACTCTATAACTGCGGGGAAGGGGTTAGAGGGTAGGATCTGGAGGGCTCTTGAGCTGTTCGTTCACAGTGTGGCGAAAAACTCTTCTGCCCGCCCCCACCCCCTGGAAAAGTTGTCGGCGCCACACTACTTCAGCACCTGGCCCCGCGTCTCTGGTAGTTTGAGGGCCAGAAAACTGCCCGCCGCCAGCGCCCCCGAGGCAAAGAGGATGGGCACAGCCTTGGTTATGCCGACGAACGAGGTGAAGATGCTTATGCCCAACACAGCCGCTAATTTACAGAGGGCGTTGAGGAAGCCAAAGGCCGTGGTTCTGGAGAAAGAAAGAGGAGTCAGATAAAGAAGACGGGGTCAGTTACTTGTCTAATGCTTGGTTGGAGTTATACTGTAACATTTTCTTGCTGATATTAACCGTTGAGGTACGTCTCAGAATGATCAACATGCAGTATTAGTAATTGTAGACTGTAAGGCCTGTGTCTGACCACAAGGTGGAGCTACATCTCCTAAAATGAAAATGATCAAAAGCTGTTCTGCTGAATCCAGAGGTGCAATAGAAAGATGAATGTTCCTGGTTTGGTTAGATTTTTAAATTTTTTTATGTTCCATATAACAACCATGTATTATATAATGTGAGGTTGAATTTTAATGAGTTAATCTAATTAGGATTTCCGTACTCAAAGCTAAAACTAAAAGCACCTCCTGCTAAGGCCATTAGATGGCAACAAGGCAGCTAAAATGATTTACATCAGAAGCACCGCCAATGATGCCAGCCCACAATGTCATCCACTCCTGCAAGCCGGCCAATCATTGTGGGGTAAATCTTGTGATATCACTCCACACGTCACTGAGCACCACCGGCGGCGTCTTCACTGTGTCAAGCAGATTTCAGGGCATGCCTAAATGGCCTACCTCTTGTCCGAGGGGTAGAGTTCGACAGTCAGCACATCCAGGGCGTTCCAGGAGGCGATGCTGATTCCACCGAACAGGCAGAGCAGAGCAATCATGGCTGACTCGCTGTTGCCAAAGGACAGGAAGAAACAGCTGATGCAAGATATCACACTGGAGCCCGCTGCAGACGAAAAGAGGGGGAAAGAGGCGGTGTTGAAAAAGGGGTGCTGTGTTCCTGCACAATTTAACTGACAATCACTTTTTTTGTTTTTCTTACATTTCTACAGACATTACATGTCTGTGCCCATCTGTGAGTGGTCTAAACCATTTGGCTACTACGCCGAAAAACTAGGTCTGAAAATAATTCTGGATTAGTGACAAACCTTTAGAGCACATGTTAAAATATTCATTGATAAACTGAGGATGAGGTTGGAGCTGTTTAACAGACATCATCTCTGTTTTTCCAGATCCTGCTAACAAAGGGTAGCGATAGACATTTGTTTCTCAGTCCTAAATTATGTTATTTGAGCACGAATTCTCTCTGAATCCTCGATACATCATTTACCACTACACTAATATTTGTAACTGCACTTTTTATGTAGGCCGGCCTTACTTCGTTGGCTTTCAGCTATATATGTACAGATGTATGAATCCTCGAGTCTTAACAGGAGTTTATTACACTTGTTCTGTAGATTGACTTTAATACGATGAAATATTTACTGGCAGCATGTAAATTAAACATCTTGAAGTGATGGTTTGCAAAGGTAGAGGAGAGTGATTCTGATCTTTTATCTTTTAACATCTGGTTTTTCTAGCTGTCGTTATTTAAGAGTGGAAATTGTCAGATGCCAGTGCTGCTGGCAACTCCTATTCCTCTTCCCTTTCCTATTCCTCTGCCCTGCACTCATATTACCTAGCATCCTCAACCGTCCAATCTTGTCCATGAGCAGCGCGGAGACAATGTTGCCTGGCAACACGGCCAAGGTGCCCAGGAAACTGACAAAGTAGACCATGTAGGCATTGTTGTCGTCGCTGACGTCACTGAGCAGGCAGCCCTCTTTGTTGTGCAGGAAAGTGCTGTTGATGAGTTTGCTGTTGATCAGCCTGTACTTGAAGAGATCTGGAGAGGAGGAGGCGGGGGGGATGAGGGGGTGCAGAGGATGGAGAGACGGAGAGGAGACAGAAAGAGAGCAGGGTTGAAGGGGTGGATTTGTAAACATGTTGCCAGGATTATATAATATTGTCCCTTTGAAGAGCTGTTTTTATAAAATGTGGAAAACCTACAGGAAGTAGTTTAAATTTATCGACAAGGTAAATACATTCTTCAAAGTAATTCATTTAGACAATTGGCATTGACTTATCTTAAACAGACAGATAATCTTTCATATATAGTTAAATTATTATTTTATCATTTTATTTATTCCATTGTATATAGTTTTATTTTATTATGGCCCAAGACTGGCGAGGAAACTGGAGCACCAAGAGCAAATCCACGATGACTAGGGGAGAACAGGCAAACTTCACCGTGCCACGTTATGGTTGTATATGCCAATGTTTGTGCCTCCATCATCTGGGGAACAATCTGGGGTTGATGGAACTTTGCTACTCCAGGCACAGGGGTAGGGGATTTGCTGTTAATATCTCCTGGGGCATAAGTTTCATAATTTCCAGTTCCGAAAATAGTGGCATGTCAAACTGTGGCATGCCTGAGAGCAGCTACTATTCAGTCTCTGTCAACCCAGATCGTACTCCGGCTCTTATTTCTCCAGTTGATTGGAGCAGTAAATGTCATAATCATGATCTCCTATAGCAGTTCTCGCTGTGGACGTGAAGACAACAGCTTTGGAGAAAAACAACTGCCATTCTTCCTTTATGGTGTGGAAAAAAGCAGCTGCAGCATATCTGAAGAGTCTAGAGGAAGCCATGATGATCCAACCTCAGTAGACCTTTCTCTGAATCTAATTCGCAGACCACAGAAATAACAGCCTCTACATCTTCTAGCTGTGTTCCTGGAAAAAAGAGTAATTCTTGTTCTGACCATGATCAAAAAAATATGCAGCTCTTACTTGCGTCATGTTGAAAAAAAAGTTCAGTCATCATCAGCCAGAACAAAACAACTTGACACTGGATCCTTGGCCCATGGACACCGCAGGTTTTAATAAGCTGCTGTCTATTTCTTCGTCTGTTGATAAAACCGTTGAAGTTCTGCCAGCACCCTGTGGTGTCTCTGCGTCCCAGGAAGTCTCATTCCCGGGGCGACAATGGTAGAGAGGCAGATAGAGGTTCAGCACAAGAGTGGTAGGCTTTACGCCTCTCCCTGCCGGGATCACTCCTGTGAACCACAACGGGGCTTTTATAGAACCATGACAAACTTTATATTTGAAACATCTGTTTCAAAAGAAAGAACATAATTCTGTAAAATACTGTTTCTAACCTAAAACATTGATACTGAAATGACAATTTTTTTATTTACTAATGATAATAAATGTAAACTGTAGACTATTCATCCCTCTTGGACCTATTTGTTTATAGAGGTGGATGCAAATATTGAATATGAGGTTGATAAAGTATAAGAAAAACTACAATACACTGTATCGGCTGTAGGTGTTGTACATGTACCAGCGATTCCAGATTTCTCCAGAGAGATTGGACAACATTTTACATGATTACATGTTTCTACTACTGCTACTATGCAAACTTACACCTACACTTCTTTTATTACTTTCCCTGAGGTTTTTCTTATTTGTTTCCTACACAACAGAATGTGTAAAAAAATTCTGGGTAAAAAGATTCAGTGTGAAAAAAATTCAAATTCGCTTACATATTATTGTCCTTTCTTAAATCCAGTGTCAAAAGACACTTCAGTGTTGTGCATACTGTAAAACCCTCTAAAATAAACATGTCGTTTTGCTTTTTGTGTTAAAAAAATGGCGCGACTTGATATGCCCGAGATTGTTACTGAAGGTAGGTATTTAATTTTTTCATCAGTAGGTATTTTTTAATTTTGAAGACTTGCCAAGTCACTCTATTTCAGTAAAGGTGAAAATGAGAGAACCTGTAAACAACACAGAATACATAAACTAACATGATGTCACACCTGTGCAGCCCGAATGCGTTCGCCATGTGGTTAATTCCCACTACGCCACATTGGGACGATAAGAATAATAAGGTAAACTATGGCAACAATCACTAAGCCTTAAATCGTGAACAGGGAGCCCGAAGAGAGATGAAGCCTTACTAAGCAAACAGTGTAATGAGGAAGTCCTGGCCTGCACTGATAGTGACTGTGAGTGATTGCTTGACGTGTGCAAAGACTGCAGACAACTAACAAAGCAAGAGGAAGGTCCACCTGATACATCTTTTGTGTTTGCATGTGTGTGTGCACAGCTGCAGCATCCATAGAGGCCAGTGTCCTTTTACAAAAAAGTACAAAGATGCAGTTCTCATTAGCTTTCTGCATGTCACACGCTGACAGCCCCCCAAAAAAATCAATTGATATTTTCATTCTGGTTTGCTAGGAGACATTGCAGCTCTGCAGTGCTGCATTCGGTGTAGGGTACATCCATTCATTGCAGGAGGGTGGCGGTCGCCGGTGGTGGCGGGGGGTGCAGTTGAAGAATATAAGTTGTACAGAGCGAGATGAAGCCACTGAACTCCTTCAACAAACCTTCGACAGGAGTCGCAGAGAGAAAACACAGAGAGTGAAGCTGTGCCAAATCGCTCTACGTTAGTTATTTATGAAGGGAGATCTTCGCAAGATCTATAAATAGCACAGAGACAACAAGGGCAGAGGGGAAAACGTGAGATCAAGCAGCACCTGAAAAGAGCTTACACCAAAATTCTGTCCTAATTTTGAAAACAGGTTTCACTGGCATACTTTCAAGTAGTAGAAACAATTTAAGCAAAAGAGAAAAATTGCACATTTCAAAGGCAACAATCCTTTCGCTTCCTAAACTTCATGACTCCTCCCTTCGGGAGCCTGCAAGACGGAGATGAGGGAATGCTACTGCAGATGCACTCCGTCAGCCAGTTGTCTCTGTTCCCTGACTTCCACGGTTTGTTTGGTTACAGCAGGCCGCACCATACGACACCTCCACAGCACATCTTCCACTCATTACACAACAGACGCCTCCAATTTACAGATCTTGCAGCCACTGCTTTTTTAAGAACCAAATAAACCTTTCCTAGTTATAATCCACGTCTCTTTTCATCCTTTCTGGAGCAGATTGTTGCTATGTTAATTTGTTGGTTACCTAAAGGTGTGCACTGACGTAATCCCATTGTTTCCCACCTTTTTATTAACAATTACACAGTGTGTGTGTGTGTGTGTGTGTGTGTGTGTGTGTGTGTGTGTGTGCGCGTGTGCGAGTGTTTCATACCTGTGTTGTAGAAGAGGGTGGCAATGAAGGTGCAGTTCTTGAAGAAGGTGTTGCTGGAGGTGATGTCCTC
The DNA here is from genome assembly GCF_022379125.1 of Scophthalmus maximus. Classification (NCBI taxonomy): domain Eukaryota; kingdom Metazoa; phylum Chordata; class Actinopteri; order Pleuronectiformes; family Scophthalmidae; genus Scophthalmus; species Scophthalmus maximus. The sequence goes on from NC_061534.1 coordinate 16,004,053, forward strand.
AAAGTAACACTCCTCAAACAGCGAATCCTCAAACACCATCGACTTCATTTTCAGGTTCATGAACCTGCGAGCAATCACAGTCAGGGATGACGGAATCAAGAGAAGACGGCAGTGAAGAGAGAAGGGGGACAAGGTGAGATAGAAAGAGAAGTCTTTTTGTCACAGGGGTTTGAAACCATTCGGCTGTCAGATATTCAATTACCATTATGTTTGAATTTGAACATCGCAAACACCCAGTGTTTGGGTTGAAAAGGCAAGGTCAGATGAAGCATCAAAGATGGGATTGTTAAACACGAGCAAGTCTGCAGGCCTTTTTATTCGTATTCAAAGTAATGTTCAGAATAAAATATTTTTGAAGCCTTATTAATTTTTAATTAATAAGGCTTCAAGAGTTGTTGTCATGCACCACAAAGTATTTACATATTGCGAATAAATGTATCCAAAATATTAAAAAAAAAATATTAACATATCCTCGGAATAAACAGTATCCGCCTATCAAAAGGAGTTTTCCCCCACTCAACGGGCAGACGGGGACGAGGGTACACAGTGAACCCACTTGTCGTTGAAGTACTGTCCCTGGCGGTGGACCTGGTTCTCCAGGGTGAAGTTGAAGGTGACGTGGTCTACTCTCTCCTTGAGGAAAACCTTGGTGCGGGACGAGTACTCCTGCTTCTGCAGGTACTTGATCATATCCGGGAACCACACTGTCAGACCGTAGTAGCTGCAGGAGTAGGAGGACGAGGAGGAGGAGGAGGAGGAGGAGGAGGAGACCAGAGAGAAAGAGAGCTACTGTCACAAAAAGACAAACCAATGAGTACATGGCCAGTTGAGAAAAGTTTTAGCGGCACAGGAGCATTGATAATGTCTATATGAATATTCCAGGACCACTGAAATATTTACCGTATATCTATACCATTTGCACTTTGATAACCATACCCCTTACTGCTAGATGTAAATACAGTCTGCTGGCGCCCAGGGACTCATGACTATTGCTGTCCTTGTTGTACAGAAGGGCGTTTTGGTCTGTTTTCATTGGTCTTTTTCTAATTCCATCTATAGTTTTCTTTTATAGGTAGAACAACCTCGACGGGGAATTTCGCTTTTTGTCTATCTCTAATTTATTTTTGTGGTAAATAAATTCTTTGTTTGGTTGTTGAACTTTTAATTTTGTGTTAGCTCCCCTCATCCCCTGGACCTGTCGGGGACATAACCTGCAGTGCTGCATGGCTATTCAAACTGATCCTACCTGAAGGACATGGAGAACCACACGGCCATCATCATGTAGGTGGTGCGGCGGTACTCGGGGGAGAAAATACTCAGGAAATTACTCCACACCTGGAGGAAAACACACATGGACACAGACACAAAGATAAAAAAAAAATGATCGTCACAAAAGCAAACATACAGCACACATCTCATAAAAAATGTCCCAGAATCCCCTTCAAGCCAGGCATCGAGTAAACAAACCGATAAAACAACAGCAGCACAAAATCATGTCCCACACAATCCACAGAGACGTGTCACGTGAACAGAGTCTGAGCTGAGAAGAGTTCAAATGTTGTTTAAGTTTGCGTTGCAAGAAAAGCAACATATTTTATTTAACGTTGGTCATAATAAAACACAGCCTCTCGTGATTATGATGTACATTTTTCAACACTAATACAGCCTGTTTGAAAGGAATAGTGTTACATTTTGAGATATATTCACTCCGTCTCTTGCACAGAGTTAGATAAGAATACTGATACTCCGTTCCAAAATATTAGTTAAATCAGTTGTATTTCGCATCATGTTTGTTTAATGCGGACACACACAGAACTGTAAAAGTAAGCATTTTATGGAGAGAAACTAAAAATGTTTATGCTTTATTCTTCTTTGCTCAGTTTTGTTGTCCTTGCTTTTGCTTTATGCCCATGTGTATCTCCACAGACATCGTTATTGGTACAGTACTATCTACTGTGTATTAGTACATTGAGAGTCCAGTCCCTAAGTAGCACAAACACTATTTGGCCAATAGAGTTGATTCTCATTCTGGATGCCGGAACCATATGCGAGATGGGACGACTGGGCACTCTTTCGGTCGACCTAGAAAACTTGACTTGTGCTCACTTCATTTCAATGGGATGCTTGCACAACCATGTCCGGGTTCTACTTAGTACTGCTCAGCGGTTTCTGGTCCGGTTCAACAATGGCACCGTTTCGTCAGCTGATCGGTAAGGACGTGTTCGCTGCACACCTTTGTGAGAAATGATCCCGGTGCATGTTTACCAGCCGTCGTCCTCCCGGGTCGGGATGGGTCAGCAACCCATACACCATTACATTTCGGTGACGCCGAACAAAGTGGAACAGAGCAGCGCTCGGAGTACTTATCCATCTGTTTTTTGAAAATGTCCTGTTGTGGACATTTTCCTGCGCAACACTGGTGATAAAACTCACCTCGACCTAGGCCTGGCATCTCACAATAGACACGAAAGCGGTTGTGGCTGCCACCACATTTTGAACATAGATTTATTTTATGATGGGACACATTTCTCGTTTACCTTTTTGGCAAACTCTCAAAAACATGTGGTACAATATGCTTTCATTCATTCATTCATCGTCTACCGCTTTATCCATTTAAGGGTCGCAGGGGGTCGCTGGAGCCAATCCCAGCTAACATTGGGCGAGAGGCGGGGTACACCCTGGACAGGTCGCCAGCCTACAATATGCTTTGCTTACAGTATTTTTTTCTCCGCTCTGATTCACCTTCAATCTCTTGCCGTGTTTCTCTGTGTTGTCTGAACAGTTATAATAACCTGAATAAGTGAGTAAAAACTGCAGAATTTGTCACCTGTTGGAAAAGTGTTGTGAGCTTTAACTTCCATCTCTGATGCCAGGCAACAGAATCGCCCATGTTCACCAGTTCATCCATCTGCTTCACAGTTTTGATGGTGGTCACCTGTGAGGAACAGCACAAGCATCCATCATGACACTGTGTAATGTATCTACAATTGCTTTATTTTTACATTTGTTTTCATGACATACTGTATGTACACCTTGAGGAAAGAGTAGTTAAAGTAAATGTAACACTAGTTTCTGATTGACAGTAAAAACCTTAGTAATTGTTGCACATTTGTTTTGCTAAATGTTTTCATTTTACAGTTCCATTTACTTAGCATTTAAATTATAATTAAAAAAATAGTGATGCTGCGATGTAAAGCTTCACATTTGCGACTCACAGAGAAGACCCTCTCCGGGTAGCCTTTGGCCCTCATGTTGGTGTCGTGGACCTGCTTCAGGATCATCCAGGCCTCATCGTGTTTCCCATTCTGCAGGAAAAAAACAAGTCATATTTGAAATCAAAAATTAAAAATAACTACATTTTTTTCTATTGTGGGATTTGTAGTGAGATTGAATACTGTTTTTGATTCAATCATTATTCAAACAGATATAACAAGAACACAAACCTAAATTTTGGATTGAGTTACTCAAATTATACGGATGTTGAAACTGAAACAGTCATTTATGTTACCTTACATTAAAAGATGTGAAAACCTCTCAATACCTTTGCGCTATTTTGATAAACCTGCTGGTTATTTTGAGCAATTTCTGCTTCACATGTTCAGTCTGCATATTCATAAGAGGTGTAAGTGCTAAAAGGCATAGTCTGACATTTTGGAAGATATGCGTACTCACTTCTATTAAAGGGGCAGTAAGTGATTTTGGAGAAAGATTGTTGATTTTTTGTGACTGCACTGGTAGGGGCTCGAACCCGCAGCCTCGGGTACGGGAGAAAGACGTAGAGTCTGTTGCTAGCATATCACTTAAATTGTCAAGGAGTGATGTTAACAAACTGCACGGACAGTTTTGTGTGGTGCGATCTGCACCAATTTTTTTTTACAGAGCCAGGGCCGCACACACAGAACCGACAGCTAGTGGACCATGAGAAAAAATTTAAAGATTTTTACATAAAAGTGTTTTGAGTTAAAATCACTTACTGCCCCTTTAGGCCAATGTAGTATGTGGAAGATAATTATTTGAGACGGCAAAAAAGAAAACTGTACACTGTATACTAGCTGTGAAATATGCGTACTTTGTTATGTGGCATTATTCAAAATGCAGCAACAAGCGACAGCAGTAATACTGTATGCATCTTATATCACCATGCTCAAGGGGTTATATTTATTCATTCACTCTTAATATTCTGGACAAGTATGTAAGCAGCACTGTGTCTCCAGCACAGCCCCTTCCACTTTGCAAATGCACCGAGGCTTTCGCATTTCCCTGGCTGTTTATGCGTATGTCAAAATGTATTCCAATGATTTTTAGTGAGTGAGGCGTGGGCAGCGAGCCTGACCTCCAGGTAGAAGCGGGGGCTCTCAGGCATGGTGGTGAGGGCAGAGATGGCCGCCACAGAGGGTAAGGCACACACCATCACAAAGACACGCCAGCTGTGGAACTGGTAGGCCGAGCCCATCTGGAAGCTCCAGCCTGGCGCAGGGAGGGAGAGAGGGGAGGTCAGAGAAAACAAGAGCGAAGAGAGGCAGCTGCAAGACTGAACGCTTCCACTTTATTCAAACTGTAGCCTATTGTTCTGATTGAATGAATTTATTTCGGCTGCAGTTACCGACAGCTGCATTGCAGTGATTTGTCACATGCGCGGCATTTTGACTGATGGCCGCGCTGCTTTCATTTTTAAATTGTCCACTCTTCTGTGCAATGTGACTAAACCGTGAAAAATATTCTCCATTCATTCAGCACTTATGTAAAGAGAATGATATCAGTAAGGTTGAAGTTACGATACAGCTGAAGTGTAACGTATGCTTATCAAACTCGCACACAACGGAGGTTAATGAAACAGAACATGCACCCAATTTACAACATTCAGAAAATATTCTGCCTCAGTTGGCATGCGAGTATTTATGAACACTTCATCCTCAACTCTCCATCCACTGATGTTGTGACATGAAAGCGCTGGAAGAAGTAGGATATGTTTTCTGTGAACCTATGATTTCCAAGGTCAAGCATGCACCTGACATGTTTCTGTGGTTTCTGAATAGGTTTGCAGGCTGAATGATTATCAAATGTGTACAAACAGTTGATAAATGATTTACAACACACTAAAGAATTAGTCATTTACATTTGATGACAGCAATGTGGAAATTGTTTTATCATCTTAATGTTGTACTGCACTGATGTATTAATGCTCAGGTGCTTTCGACTACATTACAGTAGTGTGGTTAATATACTTATTTACCTCTTATAAACGCCCAAAATGGGGGAGGGGTATGAGCACTTACTTAAATGTCTCCTACAGCTTTAATGTCCCTCAGTTGTAAGTCACTTTGGATAAAAGTGTCTGCCAAATCAGTTAGGGTTAAAGCCCTGCAGAAAATGCCCCTTTTCTCTCTTCTGAAGCTGGTGAAAACATGTTTTGACTGATTCCTCTAACATGATTCCTCTAAGATTTTGTATAACAGTAACTACTGTGGTCGACGGTAGGCAGAAAGAGAGAAACCACTGATGAAATCAGCCTTGATTATACCTAACATTGTTAAGGTATAGCTGCTGTGGACCGGAAGAAACAAGGTCAAATTGGACTGACTTTCATTTTTCAAACCACTCACACACTCCTGAAAATCCCTGGATCCTGCTTTGAAAACCCCCGATTGAATTCTCTCTTTATGGATGGAAAACAAAGTCCATGGCTATTCAGCTAACTGACATATTGATTATCAGATCATGCCTTTGACAATGATATTCTGACTGAGCGATGTGCTTCTCTCACCGTAGTGAGGGATGATGGCCCAGGCCATGGCGGAGGCGTAGATACCACCGATCATCCAGAACATGCAGAGCCAGCTCAGGTGCTCTCCTCGCTTCTCCTGGGCCAAGAACTCGGAGTAATAGGAAAACACGATGGGGATGGAGCCGCCAATACTGCGGAGCAAAACAGGGAGGCAGGGGTGTGAAGGGAAAGAGGATTAAAAGAAGAGCGGAGGGAGCAGAGACGGAAACAAGGATGACGACAGGGGTGATTTAAGAAGGTCGCAAAGTAAAAAGGCAAATTATTGTGAAGGAAGAAAACAGCGGACAGAAAAATGACAACAGGGAAAGAGGAAAGAAAAAAGCAGAGAGCTAAGAAAACGGTTTGAATTGAGAGAAAGGTTTAAGCAGCAGAAGAGAGTGTGAGAGAAAGTAAATCCAGCAGCCTCAAAGTTATATTATATTAAATCGAATATTACGATTTAAGTCTGAAAAAGCCACTGAGAATGGGCCCGGCTGGTTGCAATCGATGGCACCGTCTTCATGGCCTCACTCACTTCCGTTACAAGAATTTACAATCTGATGGGAACTAGCCGGGAGTGTTACAAGGGGGCTCGCAGGAAAAGGCGGGGGAGCAACGTACGCGGGTTACGGAAAAGTTCCGGAAAATGCCCGAACTCCCATCGTATGTCTGAAAGCAACTTTGGAGCCAGACCCTGACAATCAGAACCAGAGCTGCAATGTCACTGATCCTGAATTTCCGCTCCTACCAACATTCAACGCCAGAATCTACAAAGCCTCAAGTTATTCATTTCAAAATAACGAGTGTGACAGTAGCTGCATTCATGTCTCTAACCCGCTCAAAAATAGTTCGGGCTCTGGACCATTGTGTGGAGGCTGCTAAGTTAAGTGCATTAATTACAACCTTACACGCAAGTAGACAAATACTGTTATTGGGAATAAGGGAATAAAACACTGAAAGGTGCATTCCGACATTTCGTTGCAAAATATCTGCTGAGCTGCAATAAGCCTCGCAGACAGCCACGTATTTGAGGGTAGGTTCTTTCGTCTTGAACAGCAATACCAGCACTTTATTTCTATCCGTCCTCTGACATGGGGCGTTGCCCCGCCTGTCAAGTCAATCGATTAACCACCGGGGTCGTGAGCTGCTGCTGTGCCCGTCTGACTCATCCGTCTCCTTACCCCACACCAGAGGCCAGGCGGCAGAAGAGGAAGGAGACGTAGCCCTGGACGAAGGAGGAGAAGAAGGCAAACACGCTGTTGATGGAGAGGGAGATGAGGAGGGTCTGCCGTCGGCCAATCCGGTCAGCCAGGCCGCCCCATACAAATGCCCCGACCATCATCCCCAGGTAAACGATCAGACCTGGAGGGAGGAGGGAGGGAGAGGGAAGGGTCGGTGATGAAGAAGGACGAGAGAGAAGAGAAGAGATAATGAGGAGGAGGAGGAGAGAGAGAGGGGGCATGGTAATAAGTTATCTTTCATCAGTAAACTCATTGATATGACTCCCAGCCCTCATTTCCCTTCTCATTAGGCTTCCAATGCCCAGTGAATAAGCTCATTTGGCAGCCAAGTATTTTGCATAAAGGACAAAAAAGGGAAACACGAGCAGCATGATAATCTAAACCGTATGCCACCACAGATCAGGGGTTGAGATTCTATTAATAACCTTGTTTCTGCACAGTATTCATATGCTTTTCATATGGGAAAGGAACTTTGGGCTGAATAAAAAGGGTGAAGTTAAACGAATGAATTAAAAGCACAAGATACAGAAAGAAGATACTGCAAATCACTGAAAACCCAAATGTAATTGAAAAAGCACAAAGACAATATTTCAGATGTTGAAAATGATATCCTCATCAGAATTTGATTCATGCCAGCAACACGTCTTCTTTTTTCAAGTTGTAAAACGAGGGGTGTAGTATACTATAAAATCGGTGAACAACCAACATTTTCATGTGACAATATATATCATTACAGTTTGAAAACAATGTGATAATGTGTAAGGGGTCACGTCACTCAAATACGCAGCCCCCTTCGGTTTCCCGAGATTTAAAGCGAATTTCAGTTTGTTGTTTCACTGTCCAGTCCGCGGATTTATTGCTTAGTTTCATTCTCCCCTGTTTTCTGCAGCAGCAGGGAGCTGTTCAAAGAAAAACTCTAAAGAAATAACGAGTGTGCGCTCCTTGCTCTCCACCAAACAGCCGACAGACGGTTGGAGCTACCACGTGAATTCTGTGTAACTGAGGCATCTGTTTGTTCAGCTCATCAACTTGAAAACAGCGAACAAGCACATTCTCTAAAATGTCAAATGTTGTTTCGTTTTCTCTTGTCTTCTCTCCTGCACCAGGAAGTCAGCGCCAGGGAGCAGACAGGCTGAAACAAGCAGCACTTTTGTCGAACCCACTCTTGTGATTTGAGGCGTCAACGTGACTCACGTTTGAGTTTTCCGCCCAGCCCCTACAGCATCTGCCCGTCTCTCTACCTCTCTCTCTCTGCCGCAATGATGGCGCTCCCACACACACACTGTACCACTTGCTCGCTTGCAACTGCTGCCTTATTGACATCCTGTCAACAGCCTTCACGCTGCCTGAGCCCTGCGGGGACACGAGTTATTGGTGAGATCTCTCTGAGTGAACACGGAGGAGGGGGACGGTGTTCGCTCCCCCGGCCTGACAACTGCTCCACCACCTTTCTGTCTGTAAAAAGCTTGTAATCTAACATCTATATATTCTTTTAATGACAGGGGTAAATTGAATCCAACATGAATGTGTCTAAAATGAACCATACAGCTGTGTATGTTAAGCACTCGACTCTAAGTCCACTTGCTCCAGAGCTTTTAACCATATCTCGGTTCAGCTGAGGTGGATCTCCTCACTGTTATGGTCAAATAGGAACTGTGAAGCTCAACTTTGAAGCCAATATGGATGAGTAAGTCCTGAAAGGGTTTTCATTGGGACGTTCGAACATCCACATATCCAGGACATAGAATTTCCAACCTTATCTTTAAACAGGAACATCAGTGTTTGACGATTCTGCACAAGCATCAGATTTTTCTTTTTTAGCGACAAAGGCTTTTTACTTATAGTGCCCATGTTTTTCTGCCTTTCTACAATATATTCAATGTATAAGAAGAACTACAGCATCAGTCATTTCAGTGAGGGCCCCGAAGTCGTCCAACAAAAACATCAGAATTTCAATCTTTCACTAACCATATGGCAACACTCATAATGTAGATCCCCATACCTTAATGAAGTATGCCATTTTAATTCAAATCATCTTGACCTAAACCTAAGCAGGTTGCTTTTGTGCCTAAACCTAACCAGACCAAATCACATCATGAAACTGGTTTAATTGTGTATAATTGTTTGTATTGACCAGAAAACCTCAGAAAACCAGAATACATTGTTAAACCTCATTGAGGTTATATATAATATGTATAATAATGTTGGGCAACTCGGTCAGACTGATCAGACTGACCACCACGACCTTGATTTTTGCCTCTCTACATAAAAGTGTGCACTGCTTCCTGGATGTAAATCTGTCAACATGGAAATAATACCATGGATAACTGGCTAGATGATGACCACGTGATACAACCCTGAACAAACTGAGTTGGCGGACCTTGAGTTGAGGAATATAAATGGAAAGAATCTGATCGTCATTCGATTTTTAGGGTAGGTTTACAATTAAAAAACATAAAAACCACACCCACATTTGAAGCAGGTGATTACATCTAATGATCATCACTTCAATTCTAATAGCCAACGTGATGGAACTTTCACTAACTTTCGGGTGTACTACTAAAAGATGCGTCGCTCTCCACGTCACGTCTTATTTTGTTGATACATTGACCAGCTTCCTGTGCGCTGTTCTTTACCCTCAAAGCAGCAACGTGCAAAGAGATGACCGGCAACGACGGGGGAACAAACTGCTGACAGTGAACGCTGGCTTTACGTTGCCAAATGGTTCAAATGAGTCAGACAGACGAGTCAGTGTGGAGTCAATTTTGCAGGAAAGCGGACGAAGAAACCCACTCGGGCTTTAAAGAGCTCCGCTGGATCAGCGAAGCTCATTCATCACACAGTCCAAGAGGCTAACTGCCGGGATGAGGCAGGTGGACGCACAGTTGGCTCATCTGGAATCATATTGACGGGGGAGAATGAGCCAAGGTTGGCTGTGAGGATGCACACGAACAGGGACATCAATAAAAGTGTGTTGGATTCTACGTGTGTGTGTGTGTGTGTGTGTGTGTGTGTGTGACTCATTCCCTCTGTCCTTCCTCCCTTTCTGCCTGTCTCTGTATTTCTGTGCAAACACTGCAGCGCTGAATTGGGGAAGAAGGTGACTTTCACTCCCGCGTTTGATCGATTGCAGGGGTTTCTTTGTGTGCATATGTGGCCATTTTTGCACGGATCCTGTGTGTGCGTGCGTACTCTCATGCATGTGTGTGTGTGTGTGTGTGTGTGTGTTACAACTCTGAGCGGCTCCTTCTCGTAGCTGTAACAACCAACGAGGCAGTGATGATAACAGGCCTCAATAACCCCGTCGCCGCAATGCAGCAGCATCCGAGTACACAGACAGACAGACGGACACAGTGACCAGGATTTGTCATACAGTAAGTCCTGTATCTCTTCACACTTCAAAGCTGTAGCAGTTTTCTAAATGCAGCAATTTGACAGAGACTTGTGAAGCAGAAGATGAGGAGGAATTTCCCATACTGGCACATAATGGACCCATTTGAGACCATATTTGTATCCCATCGATCAGTTCGCGCTCACCGCTCACACAATGTTTTTTCCGGCCACGACAGCTGTTTCCTCTAATAAAAATGAAAAAAAATCACACCGCCACAAATAAATCAACGTATGGAATATGTCAAAATGTTGTTGGTTCATTATGAAACCAGAGCCACAAGACCTGAACCACCTCCTCCAAAAAGACCTAGGTGTGGGCTCCAGCTCCAATGTTGCCTGGTGGGAAGCCAGTGAGGGATCCATGACTGTTTTTTTTTATTTTACTGTAATTCTTTTCTGTCTTAACTCCCACATTTGGTGTCATCAGGGTAAACACCAAGTAGGACTTCTTACAGCTTAGAAGATGCACCACATATGAGAGGAAAAAGAAAAGCCCTAAAAAGGCAGCATGCCGATGTTGTGGTGACAGCCTACTCTTAGGCTTATTATCCTGCTCACAAAGATGAGCAGGATAATAAGTTAATGACGGCGTAGGGGACGAGCACGGGTCTGCAGGCAGCTGGGCACCTCAGCTCTCTGGAGAGAGAGAGGGAGAGAGGGAGAGAGAGAGAGGGAGGGAGGAAGAGAGAGAGAGGAAAGGGGAGGGGAGGATGGTGACCAGTCTGCGCCGTGACAGAACTCCCAAAGCCTCCGGGGGATTGAATGTGTGCGGTACGTGTGTGGTTGAACATGGAGAGAAAAAGGGTGTGTGTGTCTCTGCATCATAGTGTGTCTGTGTACGTAGGTGAAGGAGGAGGGGCAGGACAGGGTGGGGGGACTATTAATAGCCGGTTTTCCCCTTTCTGCCAGAGTGCACAGGGCTTCTTGAATGAGCCGGGGGGGCCGAGGCTCGTCAGCACTGGAGGAGAACGCAGTTTCTCATCAGCCGAGTTCAGCCCCTGGGCACTCCCTACTGCCAACTGCTGAAAGATGGACAAAAAAAATCAAATACGATAAAAAATGTATTTGTTTGTAAGTCCGGCCTTGTGACACTGAGTGCTGGGATGGGAACACTCCTAAACTGACAACACAAAGGCTTATTAACACGCCACCAAACAGTGGAAATAACTCAGGAAATGAGCCGTTTGTTTGAAGTGTTGCCTGCTCACATATTTGACACATGATCAAAACAACACTCACCCTCCGAGAGAGAAAAGTTAAACTGGGGCTCAATATTTTGCATATTTATTTCCAGATGTCCAGCATGATTCTTTTCTGATGCTAATTTCCCAAATGTACACCAACATTCCTTTTCTAAAAATAGATAATCATATCGGGGCGGGCTGCAGCATCCAACCTGGTTTGCCCTTGTCGTCTGCCAGCATCTCTCACAGGAGTCCCCCATCCCCCTCCTCCTCCCTCGTCTCCCTACATCCTTGATCTCAGCTCTTGATTTTATGTTCACCAAAAGGCCAAGGAGACATTACGATAAGCAAAGGTTCCCTTTAGCCGGGTCGTGTCGCGAAGGATTCAGACTCCTCAGGAACACGGTATGTCGGGGCTGAAGCGTGGCTGGAAACACACACAACAGTGGGGAAATCTCCTTGACATCCCAACTGTTGGCTTATGCAGCACCTTTTCCCCTCCTAGAAATCTCTTTCCGGTGTTGCGGAGCTGTTTCATCTTCAAACCAGCCGCACTTCAGCCGCAACCTCCGCCGCTTCACAACAAGGCAAATCAATCACGCAAATCAATGTCGACCCAGTCCATGCTTCTCTGCTGCTGCGTGTGAAAGTGTCTTCTTAAGGTCGTCGTGCAAAAGCACTGCGCCACAGGCACCGCTGCTGATGCTCGAAGAGCCTCACTCTGTTTTATATGCTTTCAATGCCCGTTCGAGCACATTATAAAGACACATCTCGCAATGTCTATGGGGATTTCGCAAAGATCTGTTTCTGCTTCTGAATTCCTCCCTCGTGATAGACGCGAATGTCTGTCGGGGGGGCTTGATGCAGCGCACACAGACGCACAATCGTGCTCCTGCCACAATGCGTCAGGTTTAAGTGGCTGGCGCTTGTGAAGCCAGAGGACGCCGTGTTTGGAGCGCGTTGAGGAGAAGAAAGGGGCGAGTGCGGGGGTGGGGTGGAGAAGAGGACACTAGGAATCATGGGACGCAGGGAGGCGTGAGCAAAGGCGGCGCTCCAGCGTGAGTCAGGCGCGTTGCGTAACAGGGAGAGGGGAGGGAATCGGGACTGGTCGTGGCATGACACAAACCCGAGTCAGGGAATGGGGGGGAGGGGGAGACGCAATGGACCAGAGGTGGAAATAATGAGAGAATGTTTGCTCAAGGTTTGACGTACATGTACTGTACTTTGGTAATTGTAAGACTCTCTACTTCTTCTGCTCCAGATCCCAGAGAGAAATATTTTACTCTCCTGCTCCAACATTTATCTGGCAGCTGCAGCGACTGTTTGCACTGTCGCCTCGTACAATATTGATGAAAACAATATTGCCTTTTCTGTCCTTCCTTCATTTCTTCATTCCTCCCCTCTGTCCTTCTCCCTTCCTGCAGTACTTTTTAAAACTCTATTTTCTTACTTCACTTTTTTTTACGCTGTTCCTTTTCAGCTTCCCCTCCTTTTTTCACCCTTTATTCCTTTTGTATCACTCACTTTTGTTTTTTTCTTTCCTCTAGCAATCTCCCAATCGCACTGCTTCACAGTTAGTACACTAGGGTAGGTGTGTGTAATCCGATTGTCCTCTATAGAGTGAACACTACTACACAATAATAGGGAGCATAGACGAATTGTCAAAGAAGTGTGTTGGAAAACAATCAGACTAAAGAACTGGAACCAGCAGAAATCATCCTCTAAGGCTGGAAGGAGGATGCTGCAAACTCTTCTTTATCGAAGGTTAAAACAAAAGGTCGAATCTATGTAAATGTATATGTGTGACCTCTGTTATTTACCAACATTAATTCAGCCAGGACTACAGTACCGCTGAATCAATGGTGTTCATGTTTGAACAGTCAAAGCCCAGAGTGCTGTGCATCGGAAAAAGTCCATTGTGAGATGTTTGTGTCACTAAAATCTGGATTAGGATCAACAGAACTTCTAATTCCGCGTTCTCTTCAGTTTCGATTTGTTAGACACTCCAACAATTGTGGATTCAGAAGCATTTCAGCCAGACTGAATGCATATCAGGATGACTAAGCTAATTCCGCTGTATTTTGAATTAAACTATAAAATGAAGTTGTGTAGTATTTACAGGTCATTTTGTATCAACCTGTTTTTAGTTCTAGATCAGTTGAATTACACATTCAAGACATAAAGACATTTTTTCTGCTTAATTTAGTGCAATACAACCCACAGAAAATGGCTATGAATTTGCCTGTGTCTATATTTAACTAAAAAGCACCAACATAGTTTTAATGGAATATCTCATTTTGGTGGCAAACACTCTCTCTATGTATCTCTATGTGGGAGATGTATCCCTTCTCATGATGGGTTTGTACTTGACATAGATTACGCCGTGTGTTTGAATCTGTTTTCACCAGGAGACCTCTGGCCCTCGCTCACAGTGTCCTTGCAGGGCGGCCAATGACAGATGGCGAGGCAGGTTTGGCCTGTGATTGGACATTGGCCCTCTAGGCAGGAAACGATCACGACGCCTTTGCCCACTTCACAAATGCAGAAACACAGTGACAGACATGCAGCATGAACTGAGAGCAGGCAAACGAACGGTTAATACGTGGGCATTCTGAAAAAGAAAACTTTGCTCTCTCACACGCACACAGTCCAGCGAGAAAAACAGCAGAAGTGAAGCAGAGAACGTTGTAGTTTGCACTGGCTGGGGGTTTGATTTGAAGTCCTGCTGCTGCTCAGATGCCGCACGGGCAGTCGATTCTTAAGCAGCTGTAGTTCCTGTGCCTACGAGGCGGTGGAAAAAGCAATTACTGGGGGATAAGCTGCAAAGGTAACGGCCACGATGAGACAGAGATAAAATGTAAAGGGGAGCAGTGAACTCCCATCGGAGGCGCTGAGATGAAAGTAAACAGCGCAAGGGCACAGGAGGCAGCAGATGTGTGGAAAGGAAAAGAAAATAGTCGCTCAGACAATGTGTTGCGTCAATGTGCGTTATACATGTTATTTGTTCTATTTGCATGCAAGGGAGTGATGTCTGGATTCTTACCCAGCATGCCCTTGTTCGGCTCCGATAGACACATGTCCTTCTCAGCACTGGGCAGCACGAAGCCGACCACAAAGATTTCCACGCCGTCTGCCATCAGAGCCAGGCCCAGGACAAAGTAGAGCGTCCACTGGAACTTCCCGTGGCCACACTCCTGCAGGATGGCCTCGTACTGTTCAGCCAACTCCTCCTGGTCTTTCCTCCGCTCGCTCTCGTAGGCCGACAGGTCCCTGAACTGCTGCGCCTGCGCCGCCGTCGCCCCGTCCATGGAGCCGGCCTTGCCCGATTCGGCCCGCGGGATGCCCTGGTACTCGCCCTCGTAGATCTCGTCGTCCTCGTCGTGCCCTTCGGTGGAGTCACTGTGGCCTTCGTCGTCATTGGCCCGGCTGTCGTTGCGGTAATATCCGCCGTCGTTGCCTTGCACGGCGGCATAGTCATCATCATCTTCCTCCTCAAAGCGCTTATAGGAGCGCTTGGTGTACTCGTCGGTCATTTTGTCCACACCGCGGCCCATTTTCTTGCCGACCTGCTTCTTGGCCACCTTGGCAATGTCCTTGGCGCCGCGCACGAAGTCTGAGCGGCCGTCTCTGTAGCGCCCGTCGTCGTCCATCTTGGTTGTGTTGAGGTGGCGGTCAGTTGCTGCTAGGAATGGGAGGTATCAGGAGCGGCCCGAGCACATGAGTGTGCAATGGGGATTTCTGTTAGCTGGCGAATTCAGCACCGCGGACAGCTCCCTGCTCCTCTGGCCAGCGAGCGCTCAAACGCGGAACCCTGTGGAAAAGCAGAGGGAAGAGCTTCTGTAAGCATGATTCAACACGCTTGTTTCACGCGTTCAAACAGTCCGGATCAAAGCCAATTAGTACTGAAACACGAAAGACCACTGGCGTTATCTGGGGGGGAAAAAGGACATGACAGCTCTAAGGAGCGGACGTCGGAGTGCAGGAGCCGAGTGGCCTACATGGACTGAGCAGCAGTTATCTCATAGCTCTCTCCTCAGCACGGCGCAAGTCACATATAGCGGCATTTACAGCGGCGCACCGCACAGCCGACATATAATGAACCGTGCTGCGACGTAGACATGTGTGGTTAACAAGCGGCGCTGCAACGTGATGTAGGTCAGTGTATATAACACGTACCTCCAACGGTAAGGTTGGACTGAGGATCACACTAATGATTAAATGGACTGTATTCATACGGCACTTTTCTAGTCATATAGACCACTCAAAGTGCCTTACAGCACAAGTCACATTCACCCATTCACACACGTTCATATGGCGCTTTGTTTCCATCACATTCATACACTGCTTGAAGAGCTGCCAGAGGCTATAAAGGGTTAAGTGTCTTGGACATGATGATGTTTATTGCTAGGGGGTCATAATATGTTGTTAATTGTGATCTAAATAGGGAAATTCGTGAAATGTGTTTTCATTATTTTAAGAGACGGATCAGTTCTCAAAGCCCCAGTGTGTAATTTTGGTAATTTTCTGGCACCCGACAGGGACACTTTATGGTGGCGGACCGCTGATTCCATATCCGCCTTCTGGCAGCGGGAATGCCATATTCTGGACCATTATATTCAACACGACGTAGCAAACATGCTGACTTATACGGAAGTCGGATCCACCTGATGTAACTATATTTAACTCATTCAAAGTTGACGAAAAAACATTGGTTCTTTGTTGCAGATGATTATACATAGTTGCAACACATACAACGCATAGTTTTGGACAACATATTCAATTTCTGTGACTACCTTCTTCTAAATATTACACAATGTATAGCTAAAGTATTTTGTGCTTTTAAAAGATGTGGTCAAATCGAGGAAGTATTCACTGCATTAATTGTATTGAAGAAACTTGTTCTCCTACTATTCTTTCTTAACCTCGACATGTTTTAACTCAGACTCACTACTTCCGCTGTCCTGTCCTGTGTCATCCTTTCTTATGCACCTGCTACCGCCACTATGTCATGATTGTAACGTCCTGCCTCTGACCCGGACTTTAGAGTTCTATTGTGTACGTTTAGTTTCCTATCTGCCTTTGTTTTTTGATTTCTCTGTTCATGTTTGTTTGGGACACTTCCTGTCAGCCATTTTTTGTAGTCTTTGTGTTTCCCTCCATGGGTGCGGTCGAATTGTCAAATTGGCTTAGGAAGTTTCTTAAATCTTGAAGTGACGTGAAGTATTACATCAGCAGACATGATAAGAGCTGTTCGTATTCTCTTAATGCATAGGAAAGGAGCTTCAATGCTTCCTTTCCTATCTCCTTTAGCACAGGGTACACTGGACGTTCCTATGCGAAAGGAAAGGAGTAATAGACGCCCCACAATTCATTGCGACATTTAACGTGAAGCGCCATGCACAAACGTACACGATTCAATCCGAAGTAGAAGAAGAAGAAGTAAAGGTTTTCTGTCTCCAGTCACCCCTTAACACTGACTACATCCTTTCAATCGTTTATACTGTTCATTGTCCTCATCAGATAAAAAAAAAGGGGCCAGCGTGAATCTATCAGCAGGGAAACTTGCTCTTTTCTCCGACACCTCTGTCACTGTGATGCTGCCCTTGTTTGTCTCGCTGACGGGGACACGCTGCGCCGAGGAACAGGCTGCGAGGACAACAAGTGGGAAAAAACAAACTCAGCAGGGGGAACATCATGTGTTTTAGCGAGCATCTAACAGGCTATATATTGTTATTATTATTGCTAAAATCACTAAATCAACTATGAAAAAAAACAACAAGCAAAGAAAAGTCTTTGGTGCTAGAGACGCATTTTGGCGTTTTCCAAAAGCACTATACCACAGTCCATGGGATCCAATCTAGGGGATAGATTAGACTGGTCTCCAGATGATTAAAGGGATAGAGAAAGAATTGTTAGATTTGTTTCTTAATTTTCTTTCAAATTCATTTCATATTTGAAGAGGAACTCAACCACCTTCGATCAAACTTCTCATCTTGCTGCCATTGGATGTGGAAACAAGTGCAATAGAGCCGACTTCTGAACCACAACTGACCACAGACACCAGAGGGGAAACTTTCCATCGCTGTTTTCAGACATGAACTCCGGAAACTGTCTGGAAAATCGGGTCTGGGCAATTTCCGATCTCGCCGTTCACATATGAAGAATGCAGCACGAGATTGTCCGAGTCAGATGCTCTCACAAAAGCAGTACATTTCTGAAAAATTCTGTTGAATCTGCCAGAGATTTTACTGCAGGAAAATGTCTGGACGCCAGTGCATGTCTGAAAGCAGCGTATGAAACCACTTTTCAGACTGCTGCTTAAAAAAGGACAAATCACTGCTCTTATGCCCTTTCCACTGAAAGGTCATAACCTGTGACTAGGGTTCACAAGCAGAACGTTTCATTTAATGGCTGACAAATAAGTGTTGGGAACCACTTTCCACTTCGACTGAAGCCCTCATCTCTGCCTGGCATTGTCAGGGTCTCTGCCATGAACCATTGTTTCCACCTCGTCCGTAACCAGATCACATCTCCAGCATGCGTGTGCTCAGGAGACCATGAGCAGAGAAACAAGTCTCTGGGGGTCGACTGCTGCTGCAGCCAACGCTGACTTCATTCTAGTGGCTTCCCAACAATTTCTTCAAAGAGTGCAGCAGCAGCTCAGCAAGAGAGAGAGACATGGTTCACCTTGAAGGAGCCGGCCGCACTGAACGGCTTGCATTTGTTCTTCATTGAAAACAAAATGTTGAAAAATTGCAGTTGGGCGCAGATTTAACGTCATTTTAAAGATTTATTAATTTAGTACTTTTCAGCAATTACAGTTTGTCTTCTCCAATGAAGACATTTCATAATATCATAACTGTGTTTAACTCTACTCTCATCCATTATCTGTTTATAGACCAGCCTTCACTTATGGGTTAGAGTTGTTGAAAAAAATTGTTCATAAACCATGCTCACCAAAACTAAATTCTGTTACTAATAAATACAATTAAAGTGTTGCCAACAAAATAATAATGACTTGGTACTTTCTATTTCTTATTTTGTCATACAATAAACCTATTTACATACACACAATGAAAATGAAAAAAAAAATATATCTTGTGTCTCATTTTTGTGATCAACACCCCATAACGATCAAAAGGGGTTGGTGCGTTCCCCAGCTGTTTATCTGTGAAGCCAGGACACTCATGCAAGTTAACATAAACCTACAGACAGTATCAGCAGGTGACAGAACAGTCACCCTCCCCTCTCCCATCACATAAAACCCTTAATTTTACGGATATTAAAGTGAAACGAGTATTCCTGCTCTGCCTCAGTCCCCGTCCTGCAGTAATAACAGGGTGAAGAAAGTGTCACATGGTGCACTGCAGGCACACGGCCAGTGCGTGTGAGTCATCCTCTGTGTTTGCTCTGGTCCGAGCCTGCCAAATGTTTAACAACTAACCATGTTTATCTCTCTATTATCTCCCTTCCCAAAATCCCACTTCAGCTGGAGACATGTGAAATGAGCCTATATCAGAACTGTTTGCTTTCACTGGATCTATTTGCACATCTTAAAATGTGTGTACTTTAAATATTTAGGTGTGGAATGATGATGGCTGCTCGAGAGACCACACAGCTTATACAACTGTCAAGCTTATATTTTTAGCATTGCATATTTGCAGTTCAGTGGCAGATTTCATTATTCTTCGTTATTCTTGAAACAATGTGATTACTCTCATAGTTTCAAGGACATAAATGACACCTGGCACTATTCTATCAGCTGTAGCTGTAGTGGGTGTTGGTTAAAAAAAAATGGTTGGGATCTGAAACAGCCTCGTCTTATAATGGTTGACTGTGTGAAATTATCTTAAAAAGGCCTTTGATGAAGAAGAAACCTCATGATATTGTGCACAGGTCTGAGGATACAGGTGACAAAGGCAAGAGTGCAAAAAATGATAAGGAGAAATATCAGTGACTGTAAATAAAGACGGAGGACATGTCTGCACTGTACAAAACTGAAGCCAAGATATCCTAGACATGGGTGCCGCCATCTTGCGCTGGGGACCGGCCAGAGTCTGCACAGCAGTGATCGGGTGGAGCTGTGGTATCGTGGCCCCCATCACCAGTCAGTCTCAGCTGTCAATCATGACGTTTCACCCCGTTTTTATGGGGAATTAACACATCAGTTTGGTTAGAACTACCTGAAAGGACAGAAACCATCTTTGAAAAATCTTTAGTAAATGTGTACTTTTTAATTCTGCCCCATGTCCAATCCACTAACATGACGGAGGCGGGGTTAATGACCTATACCGCAGCCAGCCACCAGGGGGGCGATCATAATTTTTTGACTTCACTTTTATTGAGCTGTCATAAAAAAGACCTGTTTTGCAGTTTACTTTAAAATATAATTATCTATATTACACCCTGCAGGACTTGATCCCCTTTCTGCTTATTTTTTATTTTATATATTTCTTCAGTCTGAATCAGGAAAGGTTCATTAATGCCCTTACATGTTGTCGTATTGTGAGGACAAAAGATGGTAACACACATCTTGTTTCCCTCTACAACACTTCATCTTACTGTATGCACATTTTTTGTAATACCAGGGTGTCAATATGAGCTCTGTATTTACTGCTGTGTCCATGTCCAGGAAGTGATCAGACTGCCAACACAGTGTACCAATCAATGAGCCATGTAATTAATATCAGGCTGGATGGAGGCGCAGTGTTAAAATTACACTGGATAAGTGCCAAACTAACCTCGCTGACACTATTACTATGGTTGTTCCTGTTCATTAAAATGTTTGTAACCTCTTTGCGAAAGTGCACAATGATTTGATTACGCCGAGAAAAAACGGCAGATGTAACAGGAAAAGAGGAGGCAGCGATCGACAGCAGAGGGAAGGCGGGAGGGGGTGATCTTCGAAAGCCTCATGCGTAGCCTCGGGGGAGCTGGGCAGACACACTCTTTACTGCCGAGCCAACATCGAACGACCCAAAGGTCCTCTGGGATATCTGAGTTTCTAAGAACATGCTCGCTGAGAGCCAGCAGAAAATTAGGCCAGAGAAGAACAAGGAGTGTTGCGTTAAGGGGCTCCTGTCTGCTGGTTAGTGCAGAGCAATCTGCTTTAATATCTCTTTTATCTTTTTTAAATGCAATGCATTTGCTTCAGATCATTTCAAAAATGAAATATTCAGAATTACTAAAAGACTAGGACGTTCAATTTTGATCTTTGGCTCCAAGTTTACTCAAGAATGTGAGGAACAACAGTCCAAGAGCACCAGTGCTCTGAGAAGAATATATTACTGTACATGCTTACATCAATGACGCTAACATGCTTATGAAATGCCAGTAAATTGAAATGCAGTTAAAAAGCAATTATATTGGAGTGTCAAAAACAAAAACACTGTCAGGCCGAACCACCGGAACAAACACAAGGGGATAAATTGATTTCCTGTGTACATTCGAATTGGAGCCTCAGTGGCACTTTTTGAATTCCTAACTGAATAACTATGTCCAAGGCGACTGCTATAAAAATATTTGTTTGGATTTTCCTGGCTCACAAACGTCCCTCAGGCCACAGATTTTAGATATGATGTGGATTCAAATGATTCAGGCCAGAGTTGAGTACAGCACCACTTAAGATATCTGGCATCATTGACTAATCCGCATCTATCCACTATTCTTCATTTTGTGATCATATTATTATGAAGGAAAAAAGTTGTGGTGCAGCTCTCTTGCTTCAACAGCTTCACACGCTGAGAGGCAGCAACACAAGGGAAGGTTGTGAAAGACATTTGGTGCTTTGTCACCAGCCTGGCACACTCGCCCCCCTACGAATTGCTCATTTTCAGTTTGTGTGAGCTCGGTGATGACTTTTGTTGAGTTCCAGCCCGTGGCTTCTTGTTCCAGGTCCCTTTGTCCTGTCGGCCTGCGGCATCACGTCAGCCACCCGGTGTCCGTTTGGTTCGCGGGTTGACCACACAACTGCAATTATTTTCTCTCACACTTCCACAGATCATCCAGCTGCGATCTCATCCCTGCACTGACTCAATCAATGTTCTGTCTCTTTCTGTGGAGTCAGACGATTGGTCGCTCCTCCTTCGTCACCACGGTCACAACCTTTTTTCTTTCTTTTTTTTACCAGGAGATTCTTGAAGCCAATCTGAAAGCAATGAAGCAGCATATCACCGTCCCATTAGCCGTTCACAAGCCGGAGAGATGAGAGTGGCTGCTGGTTGACTCTCTGCCTATGAATAACAAATATATTTCCAGTGTATGGTATACCATATGCAGGTTACTGTGCAGCTGGAGCTGCTTTCTCATTGCAGTGAAATATAGCCAAGATCACAAAAGTAACTATACAATCATGTTCTATGAATGATGTCTTGGAATCCAACTAGCCATCAGAGAAGGCTAAATGCTTCGTAGAGTAATGAGGAACTAGAATACTAGGAGGAGTGCAGACTGTAAAGACTTAATGTGAAACAAAGTTCTGGCATCGGTAATGAAGTGTGAGCTGATAGTATATTAACAGTTGAGAGAGGAGAGGAAGACCCCCCCCCGGCTCAAGTTGTTTGCTGCTGATGAAAAGACAGAATGATGTAATCCCATTTTTCTTCTAGTGAGCGGAGAAGACGCCTGAGGGGTGGGAAGTGGCCACACACACATTCAACTAACACACACTGACATGTGTGCAACATAAAATGTGGCGGGCTAAAAGCATGCTCACAAAGGATAGCGGGCAAAGAAACGTGCGAACGAAATGAACGGCAATGTCTTGCGGCTGCCTCGAGTCAAGCATTCACACAGTTTTTACGGATCTTCAGTGATGGGAGACATTGAAAACTAAAATCTGAATATTGCTTGTTTCATTTTTCTCATAAGCGGTGAGGATGGATGGATGGAGGTTTCTCAGTTCTGATGGTCAGTGTGTCCATATTGACGGCAATGCTAATGTCCACATGCTTGGATTACATATGGCTGGCAAATGTGAGATCAGTTAGATCATTTTACTTTTGTCGAAAATTAAAGTTCATCCAAAATACAAAGACAGCTTGGGGTTTTTGTCATGACACAACACAGGATTGCTCAGTGGAACACGTGCCTTGTTGAAAAGGTTAGAAAGACTTGGATCGTCTGTAATGAGTAGTTTAGTCTACAATTTCCAGCTAATAATGATGTTCGGTCTGGCGGGGAACATCTGGATGAGCACTGCAGGCCTACGTGATAAAGGGAAGGAGCAGTGATCACCTCAATTCCGCTGCATTGGATCAAATGACAGCTCACAGTGACGACGCATGAGAATCACCAAACAAATCTTTGCAGCTCTGTCTTTCAGCTTATTGTTTTAATTTTACAGCCACACAACTTCGCCCTATCAGTTCGCTCACCACCACACCCCGTCAGTGTGGTTTTTCAGTGTGGAAAAAGTTTTGTTGTGAGCTGGCTAAACCCTAAAGCCTGACTCTGAACAACTGGTTCAGAATTCTGGACTCTTTTTTTAGCCCCGCCTGCAATCTGAGAATCTCCACTTCTCTGGTGAAGGGCCGTGACATTCCCTACACATTTTGAAATCTGTTGACCAGTCACAACAGACTGGGCCAGCTGGCCAATGAGAGCAGACTGGGGTTTATCGGGAGGCGGGGCTTAAAGAAATCCAGATGTTTTAGACAGAGGGTGGAAAGAGGAGCTGCAGGAATGGGCAGTGTGAGAACACTGATGCCTTGTCTGAACCCTAGAGCATGTAAACCTTTTGAAGTGGTCACCCAAATTAAATGATGAACCTGAGTATGAGCATAATATGTCACCTTTAATAAACCAACTGTCCACAATCTGTCCAACACAGGATGAATACAAGAGATGAATACAATCCATGAATGCAGGTCCATCATGTGTAGTCCTTACTTCAGTAATTACAGGTGGAAGGGCTAAAATGATGACGAAAATAATACGATATTACTTATGCTGCCATTTTGAAAACATTATTTGTTCTGAGATTTGGACAGAC
Organism: Scophthalmus maximus; assembly: GCF_022379125.1. NCBI lineage: Eukaryota > Metazoa > Chordata > Actinopteri > Pleuronectiformes > Scophthalmidae > Scophthalmus > Scophthalmus maximus. The sequence goes on from NC_061534.1 coordinate 16,027,627, forward strand.
TGAAATTGTTGCTGCTGAACCAATTCAACACACTACTTTTTTAACTTTCTAAGTTTTCTTACTAAAAAATGAGATTATGTTGAATGTTATTATTAGGGGGAATAGTTATTGCAGTGTTTGCAAATTAATGAAACAGCACAACTCTGTCATTGTTTGTATTTCGAGCTGAAAGCGCATTTGATTTTTCTACACGTTCTGACTCTTCAGTAAAGTTGTGCTTTGGGAATATTTAATTTTATTCAATTTGCGAACATTCTGCCCACATCTCAACTATCTACCTCACAGCGGAGCACTGGATGTTTCCAACGGCTGCTAAAGGAGTCGTAACCACATTAGTCTGACTCAGTCAAGACAGTTCTGTCAACACCGGAGAGCATAAAAGCGTTCAGCGTCGGGGCTGAGAGCCTGACATTTATCAGTTGCTCTTTACTGCACTGTTGAAACGCGACCGATAACTGCATCTGCTAAATTGAGCTGTTAAAACTAGATTTCCTCTCCCACATCGGCACTCAGCAGCACATTTTATTCGGTGGAAATACAAGACCAATTTAGCAGCGGGCAGTTCTTTGGCAGGGAATCAGACAAGAGGCTACTGGCACGGCGAAGATGGATGAGGAGGAAGAAACCGGCGAACAGCTCATACGCGCCGCTGTGACCGTCGCCCCGAAACCACTCGCTGAATAAACGGGCTTTGATGAAATCCCAGCGCGCTCACACCTCGATTTATTTTCCTGACAGAAGGAGATACACAAAGTGAATACATTTTCTCCTGCTTTCTCTCTCCTCCCAATAAAAAATGAAACATGATTATTAATTATCTCACATGACAATCAGATGAAAATCCCATTATGACTGCAGCATCCTTTTACTGCACGCCTCCATGTGACTGGTGGAGATACTTGTGTGTGTGGTAGTAGGAGTCAAACCACCAGAGACCAAGATGTTGTATCAGCATCTCAAAGAAAAAACATTTTCGTTTGAGAATGACAATACGCTGAGATGCAACTGCTGAGAAAAACATGTCATCAACAGAACTAGGGAAATTTTTTTGCTCCTTGCACAAAACTCTTCAAAAGAAATCCTCCATCTTAAATGACGCAGATTGTCACATGTCCACTGGTTGAGGGTTGGTCAGGTTTAGGCACAACTTTGTTAGATCACGAGGAACATCATGGTTTGGTTTAAAGCGACCGTATGCAATTATTTTAACTATTTCTACTTTAAAACAACAGCTTCACAGTAATTTTGATGCTAAACAGATTTGCAATCGGGAGAAGTGAGCGTCTTTCATTCCCGCTCAACGCTCCTTTTCTTGCACGATGTACAGTAATTGTGGAGGGCGGGTACGATTTTCAGTTTTGAAGTGCCTAACTACAATAATCAGCCAGAACCAGGCCCAGCAAGTTCAAGAGTAATACTGAACTTTAGATCAGTGGGGAAAAAAAAGGCTTAGAAGTCATTAAAAACCAGCGCTCATCTACGATATTCAGCGAGGAATCGTTCAAAATATCAAGAATTCCAAATGGAGGTCTGGCGTGTTTGTTACAGTGACACCACGTCCAGTTCCGGGAGCCGGGGATCATGAGGAATAAACACTGTGCAGCCATGGTTCAGTTCAATGAGTGCGACTACAACGTCAAAACTCCCGTCAGGTGATTGATGGGCTTTGTTTTCTGTACATGAAAAAAAAAAACTGCTCGACCGCAGGGAACTCAACAGGATTCATTCGCACTTGCGGCTGACAAATAAAGTCAAAGTTCATCACCTTGTTACAGTAATAATGAACACAATGTGGTTATGGATCAGCGATTCAAGCAAGAGTGGCTGGGAGAAAAAACCCTCCAAACTATTTGAAGGAGCTTTTTCTACAGAGCAAAGGATAAAACAAACAAACACCGCACATGCAAAAAAAAATACTGCTTTTTTACAATGATATCATGAATTTACTATAATTAAATGAAGAACTGCATAATGTTTTTACATTTTACATTCAGAGCTGATCCATTACTGTATATTTCTGCTTGATGCCTCTGGAAGGTGAAACAGCCCTTGAAATATTTCTCTTAGCGTAGCCCTCACAGTGCATCGCGACACAATATTCTACCACAGCTGGAGAGGCGGCGGCAGCGCGAGCCGAGCAGTTAGTGGGAATAAAAGCCGGATCAAACAGGAGTAAACGCCTTCATTTAAAATGCGTCCAATTAACAGCCCCGCGTGTGCCGCCGGGATGACTCATTCCCGTCTCCACATATCACCTCGGCTTTCATCACCACACACATTTATACAACTTCTCGTATGCAATACACGTTAACACAACTTCATGCATAAATTATCACTCTCCCATCAGGACTGAAAGGAATGATTATGCACTCAAATATAATGGGGGGGAAAAAGAAAGAAGTGGAAAATGGCTTTGAATCAAAGTGATGAGTTCGCACGTCCTCTTTTTGTGCGACCAAAAATACAAAATCTATTCAGGTTACAAACAAACCAGCAGATATTCACACTGGTGAAGCTCGAACAGGAGAAGTTTGGCATTTATTGCTTAAAGAAACAACCCCAAAAGATTCATTGATTATCAAAAAAGTTGGCAATTAATTATCTATCAACCGACAAAACTTCTAAGCGACCAATTGTTGTATTGCTGTAATAGAGTTGAAATTTCCTTTCTGGCTTAATCTGCAAATTACTTTTTTGATGTTAAATCTAACATCTCCAAATGTGTTGTTTTGTCTGACTAACAGTCTCAAACCCAAAACACTTGTTTATTGTTTCGTCTCTCCACCTTGTCACAGATAATCATACAGGCAATGCCATTGACCTATGTATGAATGTTTTTCCAACTTTTTGAATATTTGTACGATCGAATTAATGGGCCTTTTCTGCTCTTCTGTTCTGTTCTGAGTGTGACAGTGTTGCATCATGGGTCGGGTCAGCGCGGCCCACGCACCTCCTCTGTTTGAAGATGTTCTCCGCAAGACTCAGTCAGCAAACACCCACGCTCATGATAAAACACCTGATGGACTTAGACCACAGGAGGAGTTAACCTTCGCTCCCTGTTCATCACACACAATCATACAGTGAATTAAGGCTGCGTAGCTGAAATTTATAAGAAAGAAAGAACTGTCTACTACTGTCATGCATAACGTCAAAGGTGAACCCCTTGATAAATCACGTGTTATTATAATTTGGCTTGAAATAGAGCTGCAACAGTTAATCGATTAATCGATTAGTAAACGATTACTAAATTAATCGCCAACTATTTTGATACTCGATTTATCGGTTCAAGTAGTTTTTATGGAAAAATACGTCAAAATTCTCTTATTTCAGCTTCTAAAATGTGAATATTTTCTGGTTTCTTTGCTCCTCTGTGACAGTTAACTAAATATCTTTGGTTTGTGGACAAAACAAAACACCATGTTGGGATTTGGGAGACACAATCGCAATTGTTCACCATTTTATGACATTTTATGGACCAAACAATGAATCGATTACAGTAATCGAGGCAATTATCGACAGATTAATCCATTATGGAAATAGTCGTTAGTTGCTGCCCTAGCTTGAAATGAGTAAAGTCAACAACAGAAATCGAGATGCAGATCTAATTATACTGCACAAACTGTGTCTATATAATGTAGTTTCTGTGCTGTTGCTCCATGTCTCTTCTCCAACTTTCATTTACACACCGAATTAAGTGTCGATGCTCATTTGCTGGCACAGACGCTGCACTTAACGAGATGGAATGAGAGATGATAGTGTGAACGCATCAAAGAAAAAAACGTGTGGGAAAAGAGAGAGATTACAGTAATTGCAGCACGTGCGTGCGTGCGTGCGTGCGTGCGTTGAGTTTGAGAGAGTGAAGTGGAAACGGCGAGGTCAGTGGTGGACCCTCCCAGCTGCAGATGGCTGATAATGTCATGCAGCGCTGAATTAATTTCACTTGACATCTCTGGTTGCTCGCTGTGACGCACGCAATGAATTTTCTCTCTGATAGATCGTCCCTGGGTCTCAGCGCAACCCCGATCGTGTGGACATGTTGATAGATGGAAGTATAGATGGTGAAGAAAAAGCAGGGAAGCTGAATAAAATATGATTAATTGATTCCTGAATTGGCTCAACATTTACCTAACATTCAACATGTTTCTGATTATTTCTTTGTCTTTCGGAAATACAGGCTTGGCGTCATATAACAAATTTAATTTGCAAGTTATGATCTTTTATGTTTTTTAAGTGTTTTTATTTTCATTTAGTGATTGTCCCAGTTTTTTGAGACTCACTGTTGATGTGACACTTTAAAGAACCCCTCTAGTCCCGCTTTAAAGTATATTAAATAATCATGCTATGTCCAATATTTTGTTCAACATTGTTTACCCCATTAAAAGTTTAAAGGTGACATATTATGCTCATATTCGGGTTTATGCTTGTAATTTGAGTTACTACTTGAAAAGGCTCACATGCTCTAATGTTCAGAAAAGGCATCAGTGTTCTCATCCTGCCCATTCCTGCAGCACCTGGATTTCTTTTAGCCCCGCCTCCCGATAAACCCCAGTCTGCTCTGATTGGCCAGTTGGCCCAGTCTGTTGTGACTGGTCAACCGCTGTCAAAATGTGAAAGGAATGTCGCGCCCCTTCACCAGAGAAGTGGAGATTCTCCAATCAAATTGCAGATAGGTGCACAGGAATCTCCTACTCCATGAGAGGAATGTGAAAACACCTCTATAGTGAGAAAATTCGCCCAGATACAAGTCCCTATAGTCAATGTCAGACATTTGGACGGAAACAGAAGAAAAACACTTTTTTGAGTGGAGCGGAACTCTGAAACTGAACTCCTCACAAGGTTTCTTAGCAAAACAAGGCACTGCTGTCATGGTGGTGGGTGTCCCTTCTGACGTCAACTAAACATAGTACAGTTTTGTTCTCCAGGTTTTATTGTTTTCTTCACAGTCGCTGCTGGACCAACAGGAAAGATGCCGGTTTGTCTGTTACCTCCTCACAACCCAATGAGACGCACACAGGCGTCAATAAAATCTGCTCGTGTATTCCCGCTCACTCCACCGATATCTCAGTTGGCGAGTCCTTTCTCTGCTCTCACGAGTGTAACGAGAGCGTTGCATCCCGGGTCGGGTCAGCGCGGCCCACGCGCCTGCTCTGTTTGAAGATGTTCCCCCACAAGACTCAAGTCAACAAACACCCACGCGCATGATAAAGCACGCCGCCGCCCGCCGCCATGACGGACTCCGACCACAGCAGGAGATTAGATTCAGCCGTATGTTCATTTAAGATCATCACATTAACTGTGGGAGGATGTACAGACTGCTGAGCAACAAGAAGCAAGCTGTCAGAGTCATGATATAGTGATTTAACCAACTGTGTATAAGTTTCATTGAAGCTTTTCTTGTTAGAATACTGACTATTTTCTTCAACAAGCAACCTGCATGTTAAATCAACATCCTCTTCTGACACTAATCAAAATAATACTAGCTTCCTGCGAGTGTTGGTTTAGAAGCGTCCCCCCCTCAAGTGAAGTCATTGAAATGCCCTCTAAGCTGGGTGAGGTGGGAAATGTAGTGTTCTTCTTTAGCACAGACACAGTACAGATTCATGCTGGCTTTTACTCATCGTCCTGCCACAGCCCCATCCTCTTTTGGCAACCACAAGGATTTCACCCATCCATCAGCATTTCTTTCTTTTTTTTTTTTTTACTTCCTAACCCATCCTCCTCCCTCATTTTTCCATCAGCTACTCTGGTCCGAGCTTCAAGGGGAAGTCCTGCTGAGGTTGTGCGAAGGATTCATTTTTTGAAATGAGTAAAGTCAACAACAGAAATCGAGATGCAGATCTAATTATACTGCACAAACTGTGTCTATATAATGTAGTTTCTGTGCTGTTGCTCCATGTCTCTTCTCCAACTTTCATTTACACACCAAATTAAGTGTCGATGCTCATTTGCTGGCACAGACGCTGCACTTAACGAGATGGAATGAGAGATGATAGTGTGAACGCATCAAAGAAAAAAACGTGTGGGAAAAGAGAGAGATTACAGTAATTGCAGCACGTGTGGAAACAGCGTTTGCGGTGGCAGAGTCGGCTCGGCCCTCGGCCGTGATGTATTGGTGCGATATAAACGTCTCACGGAGCCACACAGGTCCAGTTCCCCGCTCGTCTGCACCAACCGCAGTGTGACATCTGCACACAGTCACGCGGGGAGTGACGGTTTTCGTTCCGCTGCACCGTGTTCCTTCATGGCTTCAGGCTCATCCGGGCTAAGTACATAACAGCAGCCTGAGAGGAGGGTATGACAATTGGTTTGTTAGGCTTACTGGGTCACAGCTCCAGTACATGCTCTGGTGCATGCACGTGCATACACAAGTCCCCTTTGGGAGAATGTGCAGCCTAACGCGAGTCACGTCATTGTTCCCCTGCTCAGGCTCTCAGTGTGCACTGTCACCCTGGTGGCACCAAGGCAGCCAGCCACACCATGTCAAACACAGTGACGTCAGATCCCTGCATCCATTTTGGCTTTGCTCACTGCAAAATGGACTGAAGGGGAGTCAGACTGAGGGCATCAGGCTGGATTAAAGACACGACAACACAGCGGTGTGCAAAACTTCTCACACAGCCTCTCTCATTGCTCTCAGTCTTTTATTGTGAAGTCGTTCATTAGCATTGTTCATTAGCATTCACCGCTTGTGCAAAGTTCATTGCGTTGTGAGCCGCGGACACCGCGAAATGTCTTTTGAACAGAAGGTGTGTTTGTTGGACACTGACTGGCCAGCTGAGGGGAGCAAACTAAATTCAGCAATGTGACTCATTAGCAGCTACTGACAACGACCTCGGGTAATGAAACATAATCAAGACTTTGGTGAGTAATGTTATCTGTGTTGAGACCAACAAGACTGACGTGCTGTACTTACAGTAGGCAGTGCGCTGCTTTCCGCTGCATGCTGACATGCTGATGTTCCACATGTGTAGTTTTTCATCATTTTAGTTTAACCAATCAGCATGCTACTATTTGCAGATTGATTTCTTTTTTTTCTTATTAAATTGGCAAAGTTCTGCTGAGGGACATGGGGTGGATGCCATCAATTCAAAGTTAGACCTGTCGATGGCGCTAGATGAAAGGTCAGGTAAAAAAAAACTAAATTATATAGATTACAAAGTAATCCAAACCACAGTTATCAAGATAATTAAATCTATAACCACAAATGGTGACCTCGTGGTGGCACTAGGAACACTCCCACGTCCTTAGCGGTTGGTGTTCCTGATTCTTTCTGCTTGCACGATCGTCATAACAACAACCAATCACAGTTTTACCACTCAGAGCACACAGCACATGGCTTTCGTGCTAACCTGTCATTCTAGCTGACCATGCAATGCCAAAGGAAAATAAACTCCACAACCACATGAACACACTCCGCGGGGAACTACGATGGAGTTTCGGCGATGCATGACGTTGCCCCGGTCGGCAGCGTTTCCGTCGATGCCTCCAAACGCGTACGTGTGAACGCAGCATTAGAGGATTCATCTTTAGGATTCAACATGTCGGAGGCATGGAGGTCTGTAGCCCGATCGATCCTTCTCGCAGATGTTGAGATATGTTTATTGGACGTGTTGACCTGCCAGTCATGGTAAATGAAAAAATCAGGCGATCACCGAGGTCAGAGGGATTCATCCTCTAGAGACCACGGATGTGTTGATCATCATCATCCTTCCAGTAGATGTGGAAATGTTTCACTGTGGATCAAAGTGGTGCATACAATCAAAGTAACTGCAAAATTTGCCTGCAAATTTACTGCAGAGCACCACTACTTCCAGGTTTGGAGTGGAATCTTTCCAGACTCCCAAGAATATGCTGCATGGATTACGGAGAAGGACTATAAAGCTTCTTCAGGCAAACTTCAGTCCTCGGATAACGTCGGCACTGCACTTCGCAGATGCTCTGCTGCACCCCTTCTCTCTCACTGAACAGTGGGTGTAATGTTTTTTTGTTTCTTTTTAACGGCTGTCTGAATTCGACTGTGCCACAACTGTGTGTGTTTGTGTGTCACCTCATTACTGTGTTGAATTCAATCTACTGAACACTGTTCTTTAAAGTATAGTGCAGCAGAGGAGAGGAGGTGCTTTCTTTTTTCCAGCTCCCATAACAATCTTCTAGAAAGCGTCTAATTACAAGATCCTTGTAATTAGCTACTACAGTAATTGCATGGAAGGCGATGATCTGAGACAGTATCAGTATCCAAGGAATGTTTTTTTTTTTTACATTTCAGGGAATATGCTTACTCGCTTCTTTGTTTCAATAGGTTCAAGTTAGAGTAGAAATTCAAGACCACTTGACACTTAATGTGTCAGTTGTAGTCACTCTCAGTGTCTGGCTGTCAATTCCCCAGGCTGTCATTTCAGCGACCAGCTGGGGGGGGGGGGGGGGGGGGGGGGCATCAGTACTGCTGCTGCTCAGTACTGATGCCCTCAACTACCATATGTACCCATGGAGTCTAAGCGCCAAAGACTCCTATCAATATTTGGTCATCACATATCATCCTATTAAATCGGTAATGAATAATGATTCGTCGTACCTGGCTCTGTCTCAAGGCCAGCACCCGTAAAACTCACCAATGGACATGTTGTTATTTCTTTTAACTTATATACTCAAACTCAGACAAGGAAAGTGCTTCTAGGTTGTTGTTGTTTTTAATCATTTATGCTAAGCTAAGCTAAGAGCCTCCTGGCCTCAGCTTCTCTTCTCTTCTTTTACTCCCCAAAATACCAAAGTAGTTTTTCAGAGCAAACTATAGTAAAGATGCAATCTCCTCGAAAGAACTGCCAAAATAAATCTTGTATCTTGAATGTAGAAAAACTCACCTAGATGCAGTTAAATTCAAATAAAAATGTATTTATTATTGGGAAATTTTCATCTTTGCAGAATTGTATACCTCACTGTCATGTCATTGGGCCAATGATTATTAATCATATGTATCTGTTTACAACAGCAGAGTCGGACACGTCTTCTGGCCTAAACGCACTGTCACTTGTTAATGGAGAGTTATGGGCTCGACACTTATCGCCGCTTTCGAGCCCCCCACCTCACCTCATCTGGCGACGAGGGGAAAGGCCATCGATTATCTCTGACACAGTAAATCTTCAGCGGAGAGGAATCACTCTCAGCAGCAGCGCACGGACAAAAAGAAAGATCTCTCTAGAAAAAGCAATGCTCCACTACAGAAGCACTGCTCCTCGATGCACGCGTCCAACTGTTCAAACAGCTTTTGCTCATTGATGGTGATGTTGGAGAAGTTAGCTGAGGGGGATAGCTTCGTTCTACAGCCTGTTTTTCTTTTCTTTCCCTTTTTTTCCAAACTGTCATTCGCGATACATCCAAAACACCACCTCTCCCAACTGCAGAGAGAGGCGAGTCGTAACTTGTGACAGGGCTAATCTCTGCGGACGGACCGGAGCACGGCCCAATCAGCAGGAGTAACAGGCAGAAAATGAGAGAGGCAAACAGAGCAGCTCCCTCAGCTCCTGCTGGTTTGAAGTGGAGTTCCTGTGTGTTTAACTGGCGTGAACAGCCAAACGGGAATGGCAGCCTCGACCCCCAACAAGGATGTGAATTGGCATTGTTTCTGTTTCATAATGAATCAAAATCTTAAATAAATCGATCCACATTTAGTTGATTCCCTTCAGAAGCCAGCATGTAGAAGAACATTGACACCTTCACTCATCTAAAGGGAAGAGGGTGGCAACTGATGATTATTTTCATGATTAATTTGACTATTTTCCCAATTTAATCGTTGTGTCCATAAAATGTGAGAATATTCCCAAGGGGATGCAGTAATTTTAATTTTTTTTTTATTCTACCGAGAAAAAACCACAGACATCTTCATTTTTCTGTCATATATGAGAAAGAAAAGCATGAAATCGTTGCATTTTAGAAGCTGGAGCCAACAAATATTTGTCATTTTGGTTTAAAAATAGACTAAAATTACTGCCAAAATGATCAAAATGGTTAACTAAACATCTAACCGTTGCACCTCTGAAGCTTGGATCTGGGTGAACAGCTTGCAGCAATCTCTCGTCACATATCTGAACCACTGCAAAGTCTGAGTACACGTCACAGTTACACCCAACTCAGGATAACCTCTAATAAAAAGTCTGGCACTGTCGGATGCCAATCATCCCAGACGGATGTGGGTTTTTTCACTCCCTCGGGCTCCAATCCGGTATGACCCGTGGTGTAGAAATCGATTGCTGCCTTACCCCGACGCACAAAACGGAAAAACAGGCCTCCTGAGGGACGGAGCGGGCGATCTCATGGGTGTCAAATTCATCCGGGTCTGTTCAAGATTCAGTCACAAGCACTAGGCAAAAGAGAAAATCAACATTCTCTGTAGGATGCATTTGATGGCTGTGGACTTGGGCCGTTACCAAAGCTCTTGTTGCAGCCGAATGAAGACTAATTAGGTGTTTCAGGCTGTTTGAGTTGTACAATCCGACTATTATAAATCATATACTGTCGAAGAAAGGACTGCACAGCAGGTAACTCATCACCCCCAACCTCTCGCGTGGACTGGATGCATCCACACGCACTGAGCTCAGAAACTGAGAGGAGGGAGCTGCATTGATGGCTGCCATGAGGGACACGACATCAGACATGAGAAGTTGGGTAAAAAGAAATGTTTTAAAGCGTCATCTCCAAACACAGAATGGACCGTGCATGAATTGGTTTTCCAGCAGCCTCATTCCTCTTTCAAATGAGCCTCGACGCGATATCGAACGAACCAGCCCGTTTCCAGCACCACCACTGACAGAAACCACCGCAGCTCCTTCTCCGTCACATTCTCCCCGCTGGGTTTCTACAAGGTCATTGTGGCGCACGACGCAGGACGGGACACCACGGCTGCGTGGGCACGTTTGAGCTTGTCGTGCGAGTCGACTGTAACATCACGCAAAGGGGAAGGCTTCTTATGATCTTTGAGAAAGTGCCATTAAGACAGAACTGCAAATGTACGTCCGCGTAATGGAAGAGGAGGAGAGAGAGAGAGAGAGAGAGACAAGGGCGCCGGTGCCAAAAGCATCGTCCAAAGAGATCAAACCGGATCGATGAGGGGATGAAGCTGGTCATAGGAACCGTTTGAAAACATGAAACCATAACCCCTGTAACCTCCAACCATCCCCTCTCGTCCTCCTCCACTGTCCACGGAGTGAATTCTCTGCGCTGGGATGGATGGATGGATGGATGGATGATGATGATGCTGATGGTGATCGCTCCGAACGCGCGCAAGAAAGACCTCCCAGCAAGAACAAGAACGAGCAGAAGCAATTCGCCAAAATCCGCAGTCAGGATGTTTATTCAAATCCTGCATGTCTCGGTTGTAGTATTTTTTTTTTTGATTATTAATTCATGCTTTTCCACCGCGAGTCCACTTATGCCTCGATTCCGTTCGCACACATGTTTAGGGGTCATTGCATTGCGCAGCAAAGGCCTATACATTGTTGTTTTTTCAATCGTCATAATTAAATGTCGAGTTGTATTGATAAAAAATAAATAAAAAAACACAAGAACATATTCATGAATGCCATCCGGCTCCTGCAGGCACGTTTGAAAACGGCCACAGCATCGGATGATCATGCACTAAAAGGGATGTTAGGACAGATTTTAAAAGAGGATTCATTATCGTCTTACCTTTTGGTGGGAATTTTCAGGGTGACCGGAATTCGTGGGGGGTTTTTTTCCGTGCGAGGGAGTCACCCCGAGTACTGGAAGCAAGAAAAAAAAAGAGGGGTTGTGCTCTCCTGTGATGTGCACTGACGTAGTAGAAGAGAGCTGCACCCTCCTCCCCCCGTTTACGTACTAGACAGTACACGCCATCCTTCTTGGATGGAGACGCCGCCCCCTCCTCCTCTTCCTCCTCATCCACTCCCATCCCTCTTCCAGCAGACACCACTCCTCTGAGCAAAGAAGAGAGAGAGGGGGGGGGACCGAAACCAGAGGAGGCGATATACATTTCTCTCCCGAGGGATTCGACCAGTCTACAGATATTATCAGGTCACACTGTTCGGTGCGCACAGCCAGGTGCGCTCATGCCCAGCGGATCTCGATCGGACCGTCACTCGCTCTATGTGCGCCAATTGGCTGGTGCAGTGAACTGTGCAGGACGGGCCTCTGCCCCTGCACGTGCTTGGGCTCGTGCCTCTAATTGGCCTTGTTAGAAGGAAGAAGGAAAAAGCCCAACAACACAAGGACGACCCTGGTGGAAACACAACCGAAGTCCCATCCCATTCCAAGGATTTGATAAAACATATATAGGCCTTTAAATATAACACCACAAAAAAAACATAGAGATCTGCAATCTAGCCTGTAAATGAACACCGGAACTCCTCATAGGATGTACAACAAATTTGTCGCTTGCCCCACACATGATTCATGACGTAAAAGTACTGCCAAAACATATTTCCAAAGCTATATCTACTCTTAATGTGTATGTGCTGTTTAATTTGGTCCAAACTGTTCAATCATCACTAATTCTATTCAGGTTCCCCCAGTAAACTCATGGCAGTGAGAAAAACCCCTCAAAATGCCTCTTTATACAAGAACCGTTAAGCATATCTTTTTTTTTCCACCTCTGGTGGATCTTAATGACACATCAAAGTCAGAGTCAACTTTGTCATCAATTTCTGCAAAATGTTCCAGGCACACAGGGGAATCGAAAATCCCTTTCTCTCCGACCCACGGTGCAATAGGCACGAAAAAGATAAGATGAGTTAAGTAATATATACAATAAATAAATGAAAAACTAAGGAAAATCAAATGGTTACAGAGAAGTTAAGAAATTGAAAATGTGCAATATAAAAGGACATACTGTACAACATGTGAAATACAATGGAAACCAAATAAATTGAAAATGTGCAATATAAAAGGACATACTGTACAACATGTGAAATACAATGGATACCAAATAAATTGATAAATGTGCGATATAAAGGACACAGAGTGCGGACTGAGGGTGAGGCCGAATTGTCAAATTGGCCGTGGAAGTTTCCCAAATCCTGATGTGACCCAGAACTATTTGATCAGCAGCCATGATACGAGCTGTTCGGATTCTCTAAATGAATAGGAAAGGAGCTTCAATGCTTCCTTTCCCATCTCATTTAGCATAGGGTACACTGGAGCTTCCTTTGTGAGAGTAAGGAGATAAAGACGCCCCACAATTCACTGCGGCAGCGACATTTAATGTGACGCGCCATGGACGTACGTAATCGATTCAATCCGAAATAGAGGAAGAATAAGTAGAAGAGTATGAATATGACCCAGAAGAGACGCACGTCAGCATGTAAGTTACTGTTGCATATGAATCAATAAAACATCTGATGTCACACGGTGCTAAAACACACTGAAGAATGCTGTTGGAGCCGCTGCGTTTTTGGTGCATCTTTTTTTGTAAAGTAGTTTCTCCACGGCAGACGCACGTCAATGACATCCGCCGTCGCGTGATGACGTGGTTTAGTGGAAGTCGAGTCGGATTCTCGAGTCCTATCAGTCCTCCTTTACACCTTTCCTTGACCTCATGACGTTTTCCACTGAGGTCAAGGAATAGAAGATAGGAAAAGTAGACCGGAAGGACATTTCCACCGCAGGCTAAATGTAATGAATGTAAAAGGCACTGATGAAAGTGAAGAAGCGGGTAGGGGGAGGGAGAGAGGGCAGGGTGTTGAGCTTCCCGACATATGCGGCCGTCTCCCCCAGTCTGCCGGTCGTTCAGTCACATCTCCACTGGCTCTCCAGCCGTCGTCTGATTGTCGTCGGGAGCGAGGCGGAGTCGGAGGAGGCCTGTCATCTCGCCGTCAGGCTTTCAGCTGCTCTTGTCTGTCCGGGTCATCTATTGATCAGCTGGCCTGAAGGGCAATCTGCTATCTGCAGGCCTCCACCTTCTGTCCTGCTCAGTGTTATGGCGACGAGTGAGGAACGAATGTCTTAAAGAGACAATGTGGCAGCGTGTGAGCAGTTCCGAGGTGTAATGGGACGCGGCATTAAATACGGTTGCAGAAAACGGTCCGGAACACGGCGCAAGGTTTGCAACTTTACCACCAGATGTCGCTAGAAATTAACAGAAATTACACACTGGGGCTGTAAATGCTTGAGGGTTAATGGGAACACCATCCAGGTATTTCAAGCAGCTAAAATTAAATTTGAAAGCCTCTTTCCGGTTTCGCTTTGCGGCATGATGTAGCAAGAAGTAGCCATTAGAGGGCGTGGCCATAGAGGGCAGCGACAACAATCTGCTGTACGCTGCGTTCAAATGAAGATTGATTGGTTTTAGTGGGTCCAGGGAATGTCAATAGAACATTCCTCACACCATTACACCACCAGCAGCCTGGACTGTTGACACAAAGGGCCGGTTGGGTCCATGGGTTCATGCTGTAAAAGCTGAATTCTCACCCGATCATCTGGAGCCTCGGCAGAAATCAAGATTCATCAGACCAGGCAGTTTCAGTGCAGCCTCAGATTTGTGGTCTTGGCTGCTGCAGCCCGTCCGCCTCAAGGTTCGACGTTTTGTTCATTCTGAGCTACTTTTTCCGTCAGCTCCGAGTAGTCTGGTCGTTCTCTTCGGACCTCTCTCATCTGCAGGGCGTTTCTGTCTGCAGAGCTGCTGCTGCCCCCTGGACCCTTCTGAGGAAACTTAAACTTATGCATTTCACCGCTGCCACATGATTGGATGATGGGATAAGTTCGCCTGTACACGTGTTCCTAATAGAGGGCTCACCAGACCAAAACATTGAAACGATTCTGCAAAACCGTAGATGACAGTGACCGTTTTGTACATCAATTGCCACCACTTTAAAAAAATTCTCATCCTAATCTCATCTGAGCATTGTTACTAGTTTTGGCCAGCGCCATCTTGTTGTTTTGAAACTAGGGGTGTGGTCAGACTGAAAGCTCAAGGACACTTTCATTCAAGGACATTTTCTCATAGACTTCTCTAGAAACAAGCAGTGAGTCGCCCTCTGCTGGTCATTCGAGAGAACACAGGCTTCAGGCACTTCGGCATTGGCTTCACTTTCCGGACCCGGTGACTACGTCCATTTTTATATACAGTCTATTGTTAGGCATCTAAAACATTCCTTTAAGGTTAGGGACACATCGTGGTTACCGTTACCATGTCTTTTACGGGACGCAAATTCTAATCACCTGGACTGTGGACACTGGATCAGCTCAGTGTCCCGGAAATCTTGGTCACAAAAAAAAGTTTATGGGATTCCCAATTCAAACGGTTATTTATTTTGATGCTTTTGTGTTTTAAAAAAAGAAGCAGAAATGCCGTCTGATAAATCATTGCTGGATAACTCTCAGATATCAGTCATATACGCATTAAAAATCAGTTTCAATCAGGCTACAACACAATCTAATTTTAAAGAACCAGCCGTCATTAGTACAGAAGAAAGACAGACATGAAGAGAGAGAGAGAGACAGAAAGGAATACCTGTTGTTACCATGGCAGAGAAAAACCCCCCCACAGCTACACAGTCTCCCCAGCAGCAGCCGGCTGCCGGCCTGGCTGCAGCCCTGACACACACGATTACCATCAACAGAAGTTAAAAATATACCTCCAGAAACCAACCGCAGCTCTGCACAGTGTACGCCACACGCGTGCGCTCCTGCAGCTGGGTTGTTTTGTAATTGTGTCTCTTAAGGAAATCCAAGGCGACGCCTGGTTGACACACGATTTAATTTCCAAGCGTGATCAAATTTCCTGCACACAATAACGCAGCGAGGGCCAAATTTAATCATGAGCCTCCACCGGCCTTTATTTGCCGCTGTAAATGCTGTAATGAATTGTTGCCGGAAACACAGGGCTTATGTAAAACTGCACAGCTACATTTCTGTGTAAGTTCCCTCAGCATTGGCCATGATGCAGTATGATTCATTAACCTTCATGAAGCATTTAATGTCAGTACGACTCATGATATAATGTTAAGTGTTTCTTGAGTCTTGATTTTGGATTTGAGGGTGAACACTTGCTGCCACCTGGTGGTCACTCCAGGTGCTACACACTGCCCAAACATCCAGTCCACCAGAGGGAACCTCTACTTCTCATTATCAAAGTACATCAAACAAATAATACTTTAAATCGGTCGAGCCCTGAGTCTGACGCTTGTCACATTTCAAAAACACGTCAATCACACTGTCTCTTTTATTTCATTAAATTGAAAAACCCACACAGGTTTCAGTTTTGGAGGTTGAACTCATTACTGAAGGATGAGATGAATTTGACTGCACTGCCTTTTGTGAACACTCTTCCTTTATTTAAAACACTGTTCTCATTTACCATCATTTTTAGCCCTGTTCCCACTTATTGTGTAAATATCTAAGAGCTACATGTTAAACCTCTTGGGGATATTATTGTCTGAATTATGGCTGTGCAAGCTAATCCAACATTACTTTGTCCTCACACTGTACACATCAGATTCCCCGTCTGATTCCCTGTACTGACCTGGATGTCTATGAACTACTATGAAGCCTCTGCTGGACGCTAAACACAAATATTAGAGCACTGTCACTAAATCACTCACAACAATACAGATACGGTGAATATGAATAAATAAGCGGAGTGGATTCAAAAGAGTATAAAACAATTAGATGATATTAAAGGGGCTACTAGAGTTAATAGTGATGGTAATGTAAGTCCTTGAAATACATTTTGAGAAGGAAATCTTATTCTATATTTCATAAAAGGCTTTTATATACCATACTGTAAGTATATAAGACTTTATTTATATATAGTCTTATATAAGATTATATGTGCAAACTGTAATATAATGAAAAATATGACATTGTATATATTTATATATTGTAGTGATGTGCTGTAATACAAAAACCTTGTGGAGATAATATATACATGAAATCAAAATACGCGACAGTTTTCAATTTATATACATTTAAAATGTTTTAGATGGATAGAAAGATAGATAGATAATTGGATAGATAGATGGATTTATATATATATATATAGATAGATAGATACATATATGTAGATGGATAGATAGATAGATAGATATCTATATATAGATATATATATAGATGGATAGATAGATAGATAGATAGAAAGATGGATAGATGCACTATAATAGAAAATACAAATGATGTCAGGATCCAAATCCTTGTTATTATAGGAACATATAATGTGGGAATATTGTTATTCATTTTGAGGCCATTTAAATTCCCCCTGGTCTCCTGCTCCACTTTGAGCTCATTGGCGAGGGCCCCGATCAGGCGCGCGCGCGCGCGTGTGCAAGATGAAGCGCCTCAGCTGCGCCCCTGTGCGTCCACCGTCCGCTACTGCAGTGGAGGAGGAGGAGGAAGAGGAGGGGAGGAGGAGGAGGGGGCGACGACTCGTACGCACAGAAACGGCAGGGCGCGTCGTTCACCTTCCTCCACATGCCTGCGAGCGTTGATGGCGATGACGAGGACGGTGGTGGTGGCACATCCCTTTCATTTGCATATGTAAAAACGTGGGAAGGGGGTGGTGCGGAATATAGCTTCTCTCTTTTTGGTGGTGGCATTGTTTAGTCCTGGATTGAAACCCAAGCACAGATCCGTCGGTGTCGGTGTTCTTGCCGGAATATGCCGCTCGTCAGGAAGCAGCTCGATGAAATCCGGACTGGACCATGAGAGGAGGAGGCGGCGGCGGCGGCATGGACCTGCTCTGGAGGATCCTGGCGGCTCTCAGCCTCGACTGCTTCAAAGATTCGTCGTCGTCAAGGTGAGTGGTGGTGATCGTCACCAGCCGCGGACAAAACCGAGCGGGGAAGAAAAGAAAACCGATATTATCATCATATTCCTGGCGGCGAGTGATGACTTCATAACACCACCATGGAGTATTCCTGTAATATACCTAAAATTCACCACTCCTCAGTTGTGTAATCCTCGCTGCAAATGTCAGTCATTACATGAATTATGTTTGCTTTTTATATCTCCATTGAGGTAAGATTTTAAATGATTCAATTTCAATCCAAGGGTGTGCACAAGGCTGTCATGGATTTTATTTTTTTTCAAACCTAATGATGAACATCATGGATCACTTCACAGTTGTCGTGACAACAAGGTTCTTCTGGGTCATTTGACATATAGGTGCCAGCTTATGTGACACAATCAGAATAACCTGTCTCCTCTGAGGTGTGTCCCAGTGGGACTGGAACAATACAGCCAATGGAAATCCACATGATGAGTGATGCAGGTGCCTCCGCCGCAGATATTCACCAGGAGTGAGGAGCTCCAGCGCCAAAGCAACAGGCTGCACCATGAGTCCATGTGGCCCACGACGTGCAGCTCTGATCCTAGAGCAGGTGGATGTCTGCGAACACACCTCCACAGTTCCGATTATTGAGCAATCGCCGTCCCAACCCCTCCCCAACCGATCGCTTCGGGTTCTTGTTCTACCAGTTAGGAACAAATCTGTCTTCAGTCAGTGTGCAAGGATGGGCTTGTTCCCTCTTGTCTGAAACTGATGAAGTATTTTATATCTAGGGTCGTTCGTTCTCATTATTGATTTCTTCATAAATCCATTTGAATTAGTTTTGTCCCACAGTCCATACGGCTGTGTATTCAAACTGCTTTGCTCAAGCAGCAATACTCATCTCACTACCATACATTACAGATAAAAGCAGTGACCCCTGCAGCGTCATGTCACAAAATATAACAGATTTTTAATAATCTCTTAGTAGTTTAATTTGAAAAAGAGTTCCATTAAATCTAAATGTATAGCTCAGAATCACATCATAGATCACCTTCAAGCACTCAACATGTAGTGGGGCGGAGACTTCGCGATATTAAAAGTGAGGATTGTCGTATTTTCTCGTTTCAGGTCCCTGTAAACTCTTTATTTTCTTCCAAACCAAGAAAACATTTCAAAGATCGCACTTTTGGCTCTGCGACACTTTGGATCATTATTCTACAATATTTTCTGACACTTTATTGGCTAAACAATGAATCAACAGACTATAGATAGATTATTGTTTGTACCATTTCTACTATAAGAGGCAATTTAGGTTTTCCTGGGTTGTTGACCCACATTATGACTGTCACTCTATATGGGTAGAGTTTATAAAACAAGGTGGATGGTCATTTCTTTACATAAAAACATAATTTAGACATTTTTTGTGTTAAAATATTATTATTTGAATAAAATATTGTTGACATTTTGGAAAGTTCTCATATTACTTGATGGGAGTTGGAAGAGACGATCAATACCGCTCGCATATCTGTATGCTAAATATATGAAGCTACAGCCAGCAGCTGTCAACTCGACAGTGCTGCGTCCGCTCCTCACAGTTCATCATGGATTTCTACGATTATTGTTTGATTTACAGATTATAGTTTTATTTGTTTAATGGGTTTGGTTTATTAAACTAGAACTACAACCAACAATCCGAAATGCAAAACAGCAGATCTCACATAACGTTTGACCTTTTTTTTTTTGCTTGAAAAAAAATTAAAAGATAATCTACATTAATTGAATGTCAAAGTAGCCCATTCTTGCATTGACTGATCATCCAATTAATCAAATAACCGTTTCAGCTCCACAGTGTGTGGACCTCCACATGCTCACTGTGCCCCTCCCCCTCCCAGGTCTCCCACCAAGCTGAGCTCCAGTCAGGCCGGCAGCCTGGAGAGCAGCTCCCTGACCGGCTCCCTGTCGCTGGGCCCCGACGTGCCGCACTGCCAGTGCTGCATCGCCTACGAGGCTCGCCTGAAGCGCCTCTCCTGCGGCCACTTGTACTGCGACACGTGCTGCGACCAGATCGTCAACCTGGCCTTCGAGGACATTGAGGGCCTGTCCGACTACCCCTGCCCCATGTGCAAGTCCATCCGCCAGCTGGGGGGCCTGGGGCCGTCCTCCTCCGCGTGCCTCTGTGGGCCCTACGGCCTCCTGCAGCAGCCGTGTACAGGGAAGGAGCACGGGAGTCAGTGGGGGTGAACTCAAAAGCTCTGGCATGGGAGGGATGTCGAGTCTCTTCTCTGGTGTTGGACTTTTTGGTTTTTCTCGTCTTTGACCTGGTTATTTCGTATTTAATGCGCCGCCACTGCCATGAAAGCTACGTGTTGACTTTGAACTACGACAAATGGTCGTCTTAATCCATTCAGTCTTGCTCTGTGCGTCTGTAGTGATCAGGTGAAAACGTCAGAATGCATGACATTAACATCCATAGGTGCCAAAATGCAAAGATGTTATCATAATAAATGTGGAAGAAGTGTCTCTTGTATTTCGGTGAATTGAAGAAGTGAGACGATTGTAATGATCGAGAAAAACCCCCCCATATTTAATATTTTTAATAACATGCAGGTTTCTACCAACTCGTGTATTAGAAACACTGAACAAATGTTGGGGCGTTGGAGCGACCAAACCTCGAGCGTTGCATGGACTTAACTGTGCAGTAGATATTTTCTATATTGACCATAATAATTCCTGTCAGGACACTTCTTACACTTATTGACCTGTACATGCCCTATGTCAGTATTGAGCATTTTGCACACGACTGTCAGATGAGTTTGATTCTGACTGTACATATCATGCGAGACGGTTTGGATTTTAGATTTTAATCCTACTGTACAGTGCCACGTTACTTTTTAAGTGTCCTAGATCATATGTGTAAATATTTATTTTGTTAAAAAAAATAAAGTTTGTGAGCTGTGTTCGAGAAGTGGGATTGTGTTTTCATTTTTTCGCGGAATTTGTTATTCAAATTATGAACACGAGTGAAGAGTTTATGAAGCGATAACACTTTTTTATTTATCAGGATCAAAACATGCTGATACAAAAAATATGTACATCTGGCAATTTGAAGTGAAGTTCGTACCAAAAAACATTAAATTAAAGGAGGACGCAGACCAACAGGTGTGAGCAGAAGGTCAAAAGTTCAGTTTTCCATGCAACAGGACAAAGATGGCCCTTTTCTTCCTACGGAAGACGAGCGTTGCTGTCGCACCTGGAAAGCTCTGAAAATGAATCATATATCAATATCGATAAATATTTACAACAATTGAATAATTCATAGTGCTATCAGGTGAGGTACCTTTAGACATGAGAGAAGGTCGGAATCAGTCGCATCTGACTACTGGTATCCTGCCCCGCACTATCTAGAATAACATGCTTTAAAAAAAATACATGATAATATAATGTCATCCGTCCGTGGGAGCAACGCTGGTGCATCTGCTCGACATTCCACATCATGCGAACGACAACCTGTTTGGATTTAAAGGCGCAGGACCGGACGGTGAATTAAATACAGTCAGACACTTCCAAGTCCTTGACCTAAATGCCGGCTGCATACTAACACATTCCCCCAGACGAGACAAATAAAGAGGAGGGAAATAAGCTTCCCGTTGCTCCCAGCACTGCTACCTTCTCAAGGTACGGTAATGAGAAAAATAATATTTTAGGTTTTCAATTGCACCAAACTGATGGAATAACCCTCAATGTAATACTCAAATCTGGTAAAGAAATCCCACTTTATCTACATGACATCAAAAATACTTGGGAGTGCTAATGTTTACACAGGATTATGTTTCAACAAGCCCTGGAATTAGAACCACAGTAATATTTGGTGACTGTGGCCACATGATCCAGACGTAACATCGGAGTGAATATAGGCCTCTCACTGCAGGCGGAGTGGAGAGAGATGAGATGAGAGCAGAACCAAAATAGCTCGCATGCCCCAAATTCCACACTGAAGTCACTGGTCAGAGCCTGCAGCTAAAAATAAAAATAAAAAAAATATGAGGGTTTTCAGAAATGATCTTTCTCTCAAAACAATAGTCGACTTTTCTATGAGCTGAATTAGGAAATGAATCCTTTGCACATCAGCCTGACAATGATATAAAGAGCATGTGGTAAAAAACGGCCAAAAAAACAACAACAGCCTGATGGTCCCACAGGAAAAAGGTTCATCCAGTGAAAAGCTGTGTTCACTGCATTGTGTCCTGTCACACCGGCCTCGACAACCGCCCAACGACGGCACTATCTCAAGTCCTGTTCGCTGGAACCCACTGAGGATAAGAAGCTCAAAATGGAAACTACACACTGACTCTTTCTCTCTTAAAGGGACGTTTACAAAGTGTGTGATAGAAGCTCCTACCCAACTTTAAGATACTGCATCTCGTACTTCATTAAGCATCTTCAGCCCTTAACCCCTTTTTTTTCTTCCTTTGCTTCGCTGCAACTCGATATATTTAATAAGAGGAAAACTGAATACCAGGATTTGTTTTTACAAATATATAAAAGAGTTGTCACATTTCTTTTTAAATACAGTACAGACGATAAGTAGCAGAGTAAAGGGCTCTTACACTGATTGTTTCATACTACTGCGGTTCACTGTGCTCCACCCAAATGTTTTCATCCTCTGGTTTATCAAATAAGGGTTTGACAGGAAACGCACGTCTGCGTTCCTCTCAGGGGAAGGTTTGTTCGGTGTTGTGTTGTGCAGGCAGGACGTGGAACAGTCTGGATCATTTACAAGGACAGTGATGACGAAGGCCGGACATCAGGAAGCTATCGATCCGTTGCTCTTGGGCAGCTTGGCGTTATTGGGTGCTGGGTAGTAGCGCTGGTCAGGACGGGCCTCCGTTGAAGAAGAATGCCCGAACAGGAAGGTGTGTTTGCTGCTTCCACCGCTGTCCCTGTGGCCGGGCCTGGACGGCGGTGCCGTGGCTGGCGGAGGGCCCCTGGAGGTCTGGTGGTTGGTGGAGGTAGGGAGGGGTGCCGCTCTGGTCACACCCGCGCCGTGAGGCCTCGAAGCCGGAAAGAGGAAGGTGCCGTTGTTGGTGTTTTGGTTCAGGTTGGCGTCGGTCCGCCGACGCTCGGCCGCCTTGATGGGCGAGTTCACGTCCGCGGTGGTGGCGGCAGCACCACAAACCTGTGCCAGTTTGTCTTTGAGCTGCTGCACCTCCCTGGCCAGTCTCTCCACAGGGTGGGGGTGGTTGGCGGAGGCAGGGTGGGAGAATGCCTGAGGAGGGAAAATGACACAGTTAGATTGTCTCGGAGTAAAGTCACTGCTCCAGAGTAAATGATCACTCGGAGAGACATCTGGTGGTGGTGTTTTTCTTCTTGTTGTCGACAAATCCAATGAAAAGACCCAAAACAATAGTGAGCTGATCTAGTGAAAAGGTCACTAGTTTGATATTATTCACGTGACATCGAACCCAACTATTTTCAAAACTTTAAAAAACACATCAATGAGCTGCTGTAAATAGTGCTGTATTTATATAGCACTTTTCTAGTCATATAGACCACTGAAAGCGCTTTACAGGAAAGTCACATTCACCCATTCACACACATTCATACAGCGCTGCTATTTACCGCGCATTTTTCTGTCACATTCATACACTGTCGGAAGAGCCGTCAGACACACTGTACTGGTGGAAGCTGGGATCGAACGACTCTCTCACACACACACACACACACACACACACACACACACACACACACACACACACACACACACACACACACACACACACACACACACACACACACACACACACACACACACACACACACACACACACACACACACACACACACACACACACACACACACACACACACACACGCAGTTAGCAGTCGGGTTTACAATTTAAAAAAGGTTTATTAGCTTAAATCAAGTTCTATATATTTGGTTTTGGTTTTTTATTTATAATTAAGTTTTAGTATAAAATATCAAGCCTCAATTACATTTCTTTGTTATAAGGGTTTGATAATCTTCCTGCCAATTTGTTTATTAATGGATATTGCCCGTATATTGGAAAGTCTTTGCTCCATAATATCTGCATTGGCCCGCAACCAATCCATATTGGTTGGGTTCTATGAAAATAATCTCACACAAATGAAAAATATATGGTATATCACCATCCTCACCCTTTAACATCAACTCTAATGCACCCAAAACACACTTTAGTACCTCCTCTGCAGTACCTCCTACCTGAAGATTACCATATATTCATTTATTGTTGACACCATTGGAGACGCATTTTGTAATTTAGTAGTTTTGCTGAATTAATATACAGAGAGAGTTGGATTATGTCAAGATTTGAAAACAACTGTGGAAAAGCAACACAACTCACGAAAACAACAAAATTAAACAAGAGCTGTGGCCTGGCTGCAGCTCTAATTCTCCAGCAGAAGCTCAGTGGTGCTGATTACTGAGCTATTCAGACATTCCAAACACAAATGTTCTTTTTGAATTAATAAATATCTTGTCTCAATGCAGCAAAGGACAAAGTTGAACAATGTGTTAGCCTGTAGGTGAAGTTTCATATTGTGAGAAATTATTTCCCCTATCACCCTACACTGTAAACCTAAAGTGATACTTTAGCTTGTACTTGTTCCTCTACATCTCCCTGCTCGCTCCCACACAACCCTCGGCTGTTCTCAACGTCACCGCGTGGGCACCGATGGACTCGCTGCCGTACAGGCATCACGGAGGCTCAACCACGACCACATTTGGGAGTCGTTGAATTCGACGGCTCTAACTTATCTGCACATGAAAGAGACATCACCCGCTGAACACCAAGTCATGACAGGTCGCAGCAACACCGATAAAACAGGTTTTAGTATCTTCACAGAGATTTCCACAATAATAGAAACAGAAATAACACCAGTCATATTGTTTAAACCAGGGGTTTCCAAACGTCTCTGGCTTGTGCCCCCTTCAAACCAAACTAAAATGTTTCTACGTGCAGCTGCTCATAACATGTAATCGCTTTCAACCACAATGTATTTTTTGCCATTTCAGTGTGTTTGATTCCGATTCTAAAGTGGTTGAAAAACAAATAAAAGTCAAAAGAAATTGATCAATTTTGTGATTTTTAATTTTTAAAAGTTAAATCTGATTGTTCACAACCTCAGATTTGTCTTAGGGGGCCCCGACCCACAGGTTGGAAACAGCTGCTTGAAGCAGAAAAGGGCATCTTGAAGTTCATGTGATCAGAAAATAATCTGTTTTTTAACACAAAGCATGCTACCCATGTACCTGTGCGTGGAGCGCCCCCCGGAGGTAGCACTCCCTCCACAGGCCCATGCAGGGCCCCATGAGGAGGGGCAGCAATGGCTCGTAGGGGTCAAGCGGTCCTTGAGATCCAGAGGTGGAAGTGAGGCCCTGGGGAAACTCGCTCAGGGTCCACGCCTTCAGCAGCCTCTCCAGTCCGGGCACGCTCTCGGAGGACAGCGCCCTCCGGTGGCTCTTCTTGTAAATGCCCGAACTGCCGCTGCGCCAGGGGAGCAGGTTAGCCGGACAGGAGAAGGTTCCTCGAGAGAGGAGGAAGACTGAGCCGGGGATGGTGTCAGTCACCTGGTGGAGGGAGCGAAAAGATGCTGGTAAGTCAAAGGCTTGATTCAAGCCACTTAACCCAACTGATTTAAAAATGGACTCAGGTTTCATTCACAGGTAAAAGCTCTTGTATTTTACCATAGAGCCCAAACATGTGCTATGAGGAATCTAAATCTATATGCTCCACATATCTGGAACAAACTCCCAGAAAACTGCAGGACAGCTGCAACTCTCAGTTGTTTTAAATCAAGACTAAAGACTTTTCTGTTTGCTGCTGCCTTTCAGTAAATAAACTATCTTTGCATTTCTTGTACTGCATTGTAACTTCTATCACCTGTGTTTTTCTACTTTAACTTTTTATTTTCTCTTTTTAATTATTGTATTTTATTGTGATTTTATGTTGCTTCCCAATGCTTTTAATGTTTTATGTAAAGCACTTTAAATTGCCTTGTTGAAATGTGCTATACATAAAATTGCCTTGCCTAAGTGATTGAGTTTTAAATTAAAAATAAATTTGTGAATTACTGATCTGCATTCCCCTAACAAGAGAGGACCAATCATGTACAGAAACCACCTGATGGTAAATCTGAATTACATTATCGTTAATCTGTTCCAGAAGAGTCTAACTGAATCAGGTTCATGCCTTACGATGGCCACAAGAGGGCGCAGTGGTCACTTGCATGAGCTCGAGACAGTAAAGGGGTCAATTCTGACAGTAGATGAGACAATTTCCCGGGAACATGCATAAAAATTCCTTCAGTGCTCTGACGCCGATAAACCATCAAGAAGTACTGACTGTATTTTCATCTTTATACATCAGTGAACATTGCCTTTGCAATATAATGTGCTGCTTTCAAGTAATAGCAAGCATCCAAACTAAAATATGGCTATTCACAAAACGAATTATATTTTTGACGCCTTTTAAGTGAAAATAATTAACAGTCATCGTCTGTTGTCAGCGTCCGTTGAACCGAGAGCTCCCGACTTTGGCCACCAGGGGTTGTGGTGCATCGTGTAAAAAGACGAGGCAGCTCTACCTTTTGTGTGTCTGGGTTGGTGTTGAGGTTTCCGTTGAGCAGCGGTTGGAGTGGTGGGCTCGGGGGGACCGGCTGAGTGAAGCACTCTTGTCTGCGTTTGCTGTACTGCAGCGGCCAGTCCCACACCGAGGGCAGAGGAGGGTCGGCCGGAACCGAGGAGGAGTCGGGATGAAGCGCCTCTCTCCAGCCGTTGACGGGCGTGTACGACTGCCCGTGGTTCTGGGGAGAGGAGGACATTTGTTTCAGATTTCTGTTGAATGTCAGCCCTTTCTTTTTCTCTGCCGGTTTGTGCAAAGGTTTTACGAGTCATTTACAATTTGCTATCTGCTGTAATAATGTGGGGATCTGTCAAGGACTGTAGGCTGTAACTTTACATCTTTTTCATTGAGTTTAAAAAAGTATAACGAAAATGACACAATAAAGTTGAATGATCATTCCCCTCATGAACACATTTCACAGGAGATGGCAGAGTTTCAGTCAAGCAATGCCAAAGCCCCTCCTCTCAGGTGTCCCGGTACCTGGGAACGTTTGCATCTCTCTCGCTGGCAGTTGGCCAGGAAGCTGGAGAAGAGTGGCAGGTGGATGCTGTCGTGCAGGGCCAACAGGAAGTCCTCTGTCAGCTGGAAACGAGAGGGATACTGGGACCACAGCTGCCAGACACAGTCGAGGAAGAGCAGGAAGACTGGAGCCTGCGGGGACGGAGAGACGGAGGGAAAGGGCAAAGAAGAGTTAGGATTTATTCGGTGAGGGTTTGAAAAACAGGGAAAGATGGAAAGGATGGGACAGGGAGGGGTGACCAAAAAAAGAGAAGAATAGAAGGAGGCAGTAAAGGAAAGATTAGTGAGAACAGAGGTGGACGGAGGGATGAAAAAAAGAGTTGAGGAGCATTATGTTTAAATTGTGTCTCAATTTAGAGTTGAATGCATCTCAGTTCTAGTCTGATATGCTGACATGAATGTAATATCCAGGATTATCTCAACAGAAATGTGTTATAATATGTGTGTTAGAAAATTTGATAAAATCTTCAAAATCATATGGTAAAATGTTATAACCATGTTCGTACATGATCTCACACTGTGGCAGACTAGTAAAATTAAAACCTTTCAGTTTGCCTTGTAATATCAGTGCAGCTTTCTCGAGGAGAGGTGTTTCTTTTCCCTTTGTCCCTGCCTGTTCAGTATGTCGACAAACTGCCGTGCACCAGGGTGGGACGAGAGGCAGAGCAGCGTTGTCTCACCTCCTCTTTGTCGTTGTCGCGGTGGTAGTTGATGCGGCTGTAGAAGCGGTGGCCGGCCATCACCCACTCCTTCTGCACCAGGCTCTGGAAGCCATGCTGCGTCCGACAGTGGGGGTCACACATCACCTGCACCACGCTGGACACCACGCAGCTCGTGTCCCGGTCCTCCGCTTCTGTGACATCAAACCCCCCCCCCAAAAAACAGGGAGAGCACATGGAAAATGGTCGTCAAACAGAAGTATCAGACACGTGTCAACCTGCAGGAGATGTTTTTAGTGTCTGATTGATCTGGTTTGACACATTAACTTGTGTTTTACAGTGCTGAAATATACAATATGAATTACTGACAATATGCAGGCAAAGTACATTCAATTTTACACACATTTTGTGAATGTGAAGTTACATGTAAGACACAACTGTCTCATTATAATGAATGCATTCATAAATGTTTGTGATGATCATGCTAACTTTTGGCAGGGAGGGCTGAATTCATCCAACGTTGCTCAAAACAATGTCACGAGTGCATGTCATCATCTCTTGTAAACTGATGCGTAACTTTGATATCATTGTAGACATCATGCACTCAAGTTGTGTATTTCACTCACATGGTTTTTAATGCGAAAGCAATTTAGGGACACACAAACGTTCAATGTGCAACCACAATTTAGTTTTCCAATGCTTTTTTTATCTTCTCTTCGACAAAAGATGGGGATAGACATAAAAATCAGCTAAAGTTGAGTATAAAAAAGTAGGTGACCTTCACTGCACGTTCGGGTTTAACCTGGTCTCTGTCAAGCAGCATTCCCTGCCACCTGATCCATCTTACTAACAGGAGGTGATCAGCTGACACCTCCGCTCCACGACAAACAACAGCCAGCATCTTCCTCTTCCACAACAAGGAAGTGAAAAGGTCACTCTACCAAAGACAACACAACACAGTGACACCAGTCTCGGGGGGTTGTGAGAATCATAACTCATGCACTCAACACTAGGAAGGAGCTTGGTCCCCAAGTCAGTGTTGTGTGAAGAGATGAGATGGCATATCGTACCGATCCAACCTACAGACTGGTTACATCCCTTCCCCGCCACAGAGCTAGTATATATATATATATATAAATATATATGGTGCAAAGGTCTTGAGATAAAGCCATGTCTTAATTCTTCTATGAAGACTACTTGACCTTTTCTCTCACAACTGAGCAAATGCGGTGGTTGTGTTGGTGTGACCGTGTCCGCAGGTTCCCCTGTTGTTTGAGCCCTATTGATTGTGTGCATGTAGCCTGAGCGGAGTGTGCTTGTTCCTGCTATAAAGCTTTTTCAAGGCAAGCCCTAATGTGGGATTAACGGGAGGGAGGCACCGTGAATAATGAATGGATTGAATAATATGAGCAGGGCTCTTGGGTCACGTGACTCACCTTGCAGCGCCACAGTCAGGTGGCCGCTGCGAAGCAAACAGGCCACTTCTGAAGCTTTCCTCAAACAGGACCTGGAGACAGAGGCGGGGTGACGAGATGTCATGGAATCACATTCATCTAACAACAAGTGCTACAAATGCAAACATTGAGTTGTAAAAATAAGAGGAGACCTATTAAGAGACACAATGTTGCAACTACTGATGTTGTCATTTTGGATGGTAAACGGCTTGAGAAACGACTGAATGAACTAAATGCAGCTTCATCGGCCTCTGGTTATTTTACAGTACGAAAATGAATTGAGCAAAAATGTTTGCTTAATTAACTTTACAGTTAAAAAAAAAAGACAAGCCATGAATAGGTAGAACCAGAGTAAGTTTTTTTATGCAGTATGATGGTTATCAGTCAGATGGTTACCTTGTGTAGTCTAGCCAGTGGGTGCTTTCCAGGGTAGATAACCATTTGTCATCAGGCACTGACACAGATGTGGAGATGTCTACAAAACAGAAAACAGGAATAAGACAGATTATATTCAGACATCATTGCAACGAATGTGAGAGTAAGCTCAGGCGTGCACACGGCAATCAGATGAGAGCTGGAGAATAAACTTACTGTATGAATAAAACTGCCCATTAGGGGGCAGTAAGACAAATTTAGACACAGCAGGTCTACTTTGTCCATAGAAAATGTAGATGTGCCAATGTGTTCTAGGCCTTAAAGAGTTCTTTTCAAAAATGTCATTTTGCAACTAATGTCAATATGTCGAAAACCTTGTGTCCCGAATCCCACTTTTTCTGAAAATCAAAGAATGAAAACACATGGCATTCACTTAACTACTTGTGAACATTAATCATCAATATGAACCTTGAATGGGGAGCCAAGTGTAAAATCCATTTATTGTCAGGGGCATTAGTCACTAATACAATTACCCATTTTTCTATTGAGTGGCTTTGAAGACTCAAAGCCCACAGCCACTACCAGACCAAACACATCAGAGTGGCTGTTTTTACAGGCCTATCTACTGAGCCATGAAGTGCTCACCCACAACAAACAAAACACTGAGCTGAAAAATGTGCGAACCGTGATAATCCCTGACCTTTACGCATTGTTTATATGCAAGTGTGTGTGTGTCTGTGTGTGTGTGGGTGTTTGGTGAGTGTGAGTGTGAGAGAGAGAGAGAGAGAGAGAAAGAGGGGTCAGCATTTCAGTTCCAGGGCCAGTAGTTGAAGACAATCATGGGTTTCGTCATCACTGTTCTTACTCAACCATGGAATGTGCTGTGTGTGTGTGTGTGTGTGTGTGTGTGTGTGTGTGTGTGTGTGTGTGTGCATGCGTGTGCTGTCATGACAAAAACAACAATAAAGTCCCTCTCTCAATGCCTGTTTTGGGCGACCACTAAACCACTAACAACTTTTTTTTAGTGCTATAATTATACATTTTGAAATGTTTGTCAAATGTGACAAAGAAAATTATGTACACAGGATTATTATGCCAAAGACCCTTCAGATAATATCACAAACATGACAGAGGATCGCCTACTTTAGAGTTAGGCGTTGTGAGAGATGTTGCTTGATAGCATTTGATCGAGCCAGAAAGGAATTGTACCGTTTCTGAATCCTTTCAAATCCTCAATCGTTTAGTATCTAAAGGCTAAAATAACTACAATTCTACAATTTATTCTTAGTTACAACCTATGTAGATATGAAAATGTGATGATGACTGAGTTTACTTTTTAAATAGCAGCAGTTGATTTTCTCAGCGAAACAAACCTGAAGGAAGCAGACATCAGAGCTCTTAGATATATTGATTCTTCACAATCCTCTATATGCTCCAGCTTTGTGTGCAGTGTGCTTCCTTGGGTGTTGTGTGCGGTTGTGTGTGAGTTTGTGTCTTATGCCCACCTCCTAGACAGAGGGCGCGCAGGCGGCTGTGTGCGAGCTGGATGTCGGCAGGTGACGGCAGCTCCTCGCCCAGCTCCACCACTACACACAGAGAGGACTGGCAACCGAACAGGATCGTCTCCAGGTTTCTGTGGATCGGCACAACCTGCTGTCAACACACGAGCTGCATCTGCAACAAGCCTATATATTGTTTTGTAAACTAGCTTTCTTGTTTTCGTTTTTCAGAATCTGTTAAGATCCAAATACTTGAAATTTTGGAATTAAATGCCTTTGAATTCAGAGCAGATTGCCCAGAGAACAGTGTAATACTTCACAAGAAAATAATTAGTTTAATGTCGCTTAATTCAATACAATAAGAAAATACAAAGTCTTTATTGAAAGTTGAGTCTGCTTTTCTAACTGCAGTCTCAAGCTTCTATGAACTCTTGCCGTGGTCAGTCTGCAGCCAACTCCTGTTTTAGTGAACTCTGGTGTGAAAACACATGATGCATATTCATGATGACGTGTCTGATGATTTCATTTTTGATGGGCTTTTCTGTAACAGCCACTCATCTTAATTTAGACTGAAATGACGGGTATATTTATTTCTACATGAAAGTTTTCCATAGTCACATTCTGTGAATGTTAATGCTGCACTCAAACCCATTTAAAGCCATTCAAAACACACCTACCTGATGTCATCTTTCTCATGATAAATGTTGTTCTGGAAACTGGCCATCCGCAGTAGATCACTGCCTCTGGGGTGTCGCCAACACCAACGCTGCCACAGAAAACACAGTTTTAGCCTCTGTACTTTTTTTCCTCCCTGAAGACTGCATCTATGAGATCTTGTAATTTGTCTCACAGGAATGATAATAAGAAGGAAAAACATGATGACAGATGACTGAAGTTTCGAAGCCTTCTATTATGATACATAACATTATACACGTGGGAAGGGCAAGTGCTCATTTGAGAAAACTCATTTTTATTTTTCTCAGGTCCCAACATTAGTTTTGAATGTAAACACCTCCTTTCTAAAACATGGAACCAAGAGTCGGACATGTTTTTGAGCTTTTGGGCCGAAACGGGGGTTGTTCAATGGCAACTTTGTCTGCTGTGACCTAGAAAATGTGTTTGATCCAATTTCCAAATCCAATTTGAATATTTGTGTCTAACTTAATACAAATAAGGGAATTACAGACACAGTCTTGAGCCGAGCAGAAAACATAAAAATAAACAAAATAAAAATAAAATCAGATTAAACAGGTTTTGCGAGAAAATCACAACATATTTTTCACAATGTAGAGGACTGAGGCTGTGAGAGTATAAGATATCTGTTTACAAATACCCACGGACCAGTGGGTGTTAGAATGAATAGCAGTATATGAAGTGGCAGGTTGAATCGATATCTCAGAACTAAGTGCACTCACAGGGATGCGTCCTTCATTGAAGTGGGCGAAGCTTTTCTTCAGCTCAGTGTCTAAAACCCTGTGTGGAACCACGGTGAACCTGGGCAGACTGACAGGACACGGAGCGCTCAGGTTTACAGGCAAAATAGAAACAGTACAGTGACAGCAGCCATGTGAGTTGTGAGAGATTCTCACATTTCTTTTAAACCATATGTGGTGTGAATTTACCTGGTGGACATCTCAAAGCGGTCGTTCACTGAGCTCACTCTCCAGCCACTGGCCCCGCACCGCTCCAGCTCCTGCTCCCAGTCCAAGGCAGACTCAAACCAGTTCATGTGGGTGTCTCTGCGACGGTTGCTTAGAAACTGCTTCATTTCTGGGAGAGGGAAGGTTATTCAAACGCATGAGATTCCGAAAATATACCGATGTGACAGAGTGCAAATATTATATCATAGCTCAGATACAGTTTATGAGGAAATTGTGTTTTTAATCATACTTTATCTAAAATGGTATATATCAATTTTGGGAAGACAAGCTTTTAACCAAATAATAATGATAATAATAATATAGGTATTATATAGCGCTTTTGTAGACACTCAAAGACGCTTTACAAATACAAAAAACAAATTACTCACAAAGAGAGAAAACAAAAGACTCAAAGATGCTTACATGAAAAACAAAGTATAGAACAAAAACACAAAGATTCAAGTGGCAGTCATGTATTGTATGCTTTCTTGAAAAGGTGGGTTTGAGTTGATTTTTGAAAGAGGTGAGAATAGAGGTAAAGAGCGAGATCCGGGGTGTCAGGCTCCTCTAATGAGGATTTACTGTGTGTTTCTATTTTATATAATCGTTAATGGAAAACATTCAAGCTTTTGCAAAGTTGGTCATTATTGGGAGCTTCTGATTGGCATTGTTCCCTCTTTATATGATAGTTTATGGACCAAATAATCAGCAGCTTTAATCGCCGCAATGATTAACTGAAAAACACGGACACGGGATGAAACACTGCTAAAAGTTGGCCGTCCAGCAGGCAGGCACAGCTGACTGTGAGACACATCAAGTCAGAGGGCTTGCTTCCTTTTCCCACCGGACTAAATTTAGCGGGAGATGAGAGAAGGTAAAAGCATCAAGAATTCAGCCAGAATCATTTGAAAAGTGTGGTAAGCTTGGATTTTAGAAACTGTCTTTTTGGCAGTGGAGTGAATGAACTGCATGTTCATGAACAACAGTCTGAGGTGCTCGCTTGTCCCAACATTTGCAAGGGACTGGTGGTACAGAGCACTGATCACACCCTGGACACACTTGACCCCTGGGGCAGAGTTGAACAGTAGGTTCAACTTCTTCTTTCATGCAGTATTTATCCACCAGCTCCTCCACAGCCTGGTCAGCCTAGTTTAGCTTTAACATAGCATAATGTATTGAATCAGAATTGTGTTTATTGCCAAGTAGGTTCCCACATACAAGGAATTTGTTTTGGTGACTGGTGCATAACAAACATAGTCAATAAGGGGAGGATAAAGCAAATAAAAAACAAGCATTGTTAGTACAGAGAAGAGCAAACTGTACAATAATAAATTAAATATATAAAAAGTAAAACTACATTAGAATGTGCAGTATGAAAAACGCATTGTGCAGAAGGGCTCATATTTCCCAATATATATGTTGAAGGGAACAGCCAGCTGAGTTTTTGTTTCGTTGACAAGACATTAAGTGTGTCCTATATGCTGAAACAGAGCTGGATTCCTAATCTCCGATAGCACAACATTACATCTAATTATGATGGGTTTAATCTGTCCCAAACTAATCTTTTCAATCACTGTCCAGATCCGCCCTCCAAACCCTTCAGTGAGTCTCTCTTGCAAAACTTGGAGAGATCTCCTCACATCTGGACACGGTTTCAGAGACCGTATTTTCATTGCGTCACCACAGAAGAGAATGTTTCTAATTTGCCAACCAGAGGGGATGTGAGCTTCATATGTCATTATGGTCTGCACAGGAACCCATAATGTTTCCTGTTTCATATTCTCTCCAGTATCCAAGAGAGCAGAAGACATTATTAAAGTATGTAGAAGAAGAACAACAGAGGAAGGTAGAAATAAACAGAAACAAAAAAGATGAAACCGAGTTTAAGTCATAGGGAAGTGACACAAACTGTGATCGCAGTTTTGGGTACAAACTGTTTTCAGGAGCTGGACTGTGTGAAAACCAAAATGTGAGAACAGATTTTTGAAGGCAAGTAAAACACCCAACACATTCATGCTGTGTTCCAGATTAATGTGGGCATTTGCTTCACACTTCCACTGAGCTGTTACCTCTATTAATATTCATCAGAGTCAAATATGCACAGGAAAAAAAAATCTGAATGATGGACAGATTGAATGACAAACACTTGAGGTCATCAGCTCTCAATCATTGCCCTGTCATTGACACAAAATGAAAATTCATTTTTCAAGGTCTCACTACTATTCATTTTGTTGTTTTGGATCAAATTGTATAACTGACAAAATTTTACAGGCTATTGGTTATTATAAATCAACATCCAGGGTGAAAAAAGCAGAGAGGGGGGATAAATCCATCATGTGTCGCGAGGTGGCTTTGAACCCCAACCTCCGGCATAGGAGACAGGCGCTCTACCAAAGGAGCTAAAGGATATAAGCACTAGCATTACCCGCGAGCATGTAGCTTATCGTTTGCCTGCGAGTGAGGTTATCACAAACTGCACTGCACAACAAAACATGCAAGAATTAAATCCCCCTTCCAGATATTCGTGCTGGGTGACATTCTGGAAGGCCGTGCAGTGATCAAGGCTGATGGAACCAGGATCATTAGGTCTTTTGTCTCGCGAACGCTGACAGTGGGAGGTCCATTTCGGATTTTATTGTTCTATCACACTATAGACTTGCAGTGCTTTACTTAGTTTAAACATTACGATTTTAGGTATTTTATATGAACTATTGGTGAAGTAGCATCGATCACTTTCAGGGAAAGATAAATCTTGTCGCACTCGGGGATGAAAATAATTCAGCAGAGGTGGGGATAGAAAGACCAGAAAGGGGGAAATCCCACACATCCCCCCCAGTAAATTGCACCTGAAATGGAATAACTGATGAAGTGGAATCAGGGAGATGGAAACCGTGGATGTCTTAAGCAGAAGTGTTTATTATAAGAGCTCAATATTGAGGAGACTTCTAGTTCGCTACACAGATCAACAGGTTCACAGTGTTTGGCGTCCCAAGATCCAGTAGTCTGCCTATCTCCGGTCTCTGTAGTGTATTTAGCTTTGAGTAATGTCGTCATCTCCCCGCGACTATGACACCTCGAGAGAGACTTCAGCTGCCCTCAGATTGTTTTTGGCTTGCCATAGATAAGATGGCTCACTTGGTGCCTGAGAAGACTCGTCTTAAGAGTTTCTCAGGGAGGATAGACAAAAATTCCACAACAGCACCCTGTCAACATGAGTGTGTGGAGCTGTGTCCTGATAAACAGAATGATGGACTGATCAGTGCCAGGCAGGGAACGGATGCAGATGCAGACATTAATGTGCTCACCTACGCTCCCGAGAGCAGCGTTCTGGAAAGATAAGACCGATCCTGGTTTCAGAGGCTGGTAGGTCTTGGCGATGGTGTAGGTCATCTGAGGAGGGGAAACAACAGTGAGCGCATCAACATGACAAAGGTCGTCAGCTTTCAACACAAGGGCACAGATCAGCTTCTTCAGGCAGAGGTCCTCAGGCTCTGAGATAACTGATGACAGTAACCAGAGCCTTGAATTCAAGCCAATTCTGGTGTGCCACACACACACACACACACTCAAAGTTGGATGAAAATATTCACCAACCTAGCACACAAATCTCTCCAGCACACACATACAGGGATAGTAATATTAATAATAATAAAGGTGAAACTGGAAAATTCCAGTATCACTACCAGCTAGAACCAGGCGACGGACACACACCTCTAAGACCTGTGCGTCAGGAGTGAGGCGGTCAAACAGGAAACATACGACCCTCATGTCCCGACAGTAAAGCACCAGCTCCTCTGGAGTGAACTTCAGCGAGGAGTTTGGGGTCACCAGCTTCGTCCTGTTTGGGCCCACTGCAACACAGGGGAGACAGGTTTTAATTTAACATTCAAAGGGGCAGTAAGCGATTTTGAAGAAAACTTGTTTGTGTCTTTGTTGTTGTTGTTGTTGTTGTTGTTGTGATTTTACTGCGCTGGCCGGGCTGCGGACCCGCGACCTTCTGTATGGGAGACCGAATCTCTAACCACTAGCCCAAAAGCCTTGAATTGCAGCTCCACCCGCTAGCACGCCTGTTAAAGCGTCGACGTGTGATGTTTACAAACTGCACTCGCAGTTGTTGTGTGGTGTGGCCGGAGGCCATCTGTTTTGTTTTCTATTGACTGAGCCAGGGCTGCTTCGAAAACCCGAATTTTTGGGGGGCGCACACACATGACATACAGCTAGCGGGCCGTGAGGAAATATACGCTGATTTTTACAAAACGCGTATTGCTTTAGAAACGATTACTGCCTCTTTAACAGAAAAAAAGGGTCAAGATCCAAAGATTATTCAACATTATTACAGCAGAAGTTATAATACACTGTACACAACTCATACAGGGGGCAAAGTAGTCAATAAATCTTGAGTCATAGCACAAATTCGTATTGAATTGAAACTTCCTATTGGTTGAGAGTGACAACGTGGGCGTAGAGTTTTACTTACCGACCACGACCTTCTCTATAGAAGCCAAGGCCACATCATGGTCTCCTAAAAGCACTGGGTCTGCATTGTCCTGCATTGTGAACAATATGTACAGGACTATAAATAAAACATTCTTCATTTCTGAGTGTATTCACACCAATATATCCAAGACTATACTGTATGTGAGCAAAAATAATTTTCATCCCGTCAAACATGTACTTCACATATTTGTCAGAGTGTCAGAGTGTGTATTTGCTCACATCAGATTTGGGACTGTCCTGGGGCACGAAGGCCACTCTGAAGTGAGTACAGAAGAGGGTCCCGGACAGCCAACCTCTTCCTTCCCTGGCGGTCAACTTCTTCCTCACCATAACAGCTCTCTGAAGTACACACTCACCTTAGTGAGGACAAAATGGACATGGAGCACAGAGGGTTACATGATGGAATTCATGGGTAAGGCAGTGTATGACAGGAAAGGGGTTTAAAGTTTTGAACGTGTCGGACTGTTTTTGACCTCTCATCTGCGTCAAATTGAGTAACTGAGTGTGTATGGGCGGGTGGGGGGTGCTTCTGGTGAGGATAAATAACAGGAAGTGCACAGACAGATAAACAACAGGCACGGACATTCACTGAGAGTAAGCTGCGGTTTGACAAACCCCCTCAAACAACAAGGCATGTCATTCAGTTGTTGAAAGTCCTCGGGCCACGGTAGACAGGTAGGCAGCAGAGGAACAATAAGAGCACCAGCTTAAGGATGACATTAAGTCTGATTGTTCTGAGTTACATAACATCAGTTTGGTTTGCTGGTAAATAGAAGAATAGAAGTTCATCAGTAAAAAGAATCAAACCGCACCTATTTGTCAAATGTGCAATGAATATTATTTAAACTGCAGACATGTATTCTAGAATTGTATGGAGATTATTTAGAATACATTTAATAACACGTCTCTGTATTATGCCAGAAATACAGATCAATGACAGACCGGCAAACAACATGTTCATCCGGTCAAGTGTAGAAAGGATGTTGACGACTCAGACGATGATCATCTACTGTGTTACAGCAATTTGAAATTAAATCTTAAATCTCCCAGAAATGTATCGAGAAAATGCCTTGGAATTTTTAGCTTTAATTTGACATTCAAAAAATATGACAAATCTGTACTGTGTGTGTGCTGGTAATCTACTGAGGCTGTAGAGAATAACAAGCCTTTGTCTTCTTTGGTTGAGTTGGGGAGGAGAAAACAAGCAGAGCAAGCTTCTGAAGATTCCAAAAACAAACTCTTTCACCCAGAAAAAAAAAATCTCACACACACACACACAGATGTGCATTAATCCTCTCAAAGAAAACAGAAAGGGAAACATTTACACAAAAACACACACACACGCACGCACGCACGCACGCACGCACACACACACGCACACACACACACACACACTGCAGTGAGACAGCACATTTTTTAATAGTCTCTTGCAGGAGTACAAAGCCAATGCCAGCTAGACTGTGGGTTTCCATGGCAACAGAGTCTAGGATTGGGTAGACGCAGAAAAAAGAGAGGCCTTTTTGTCCATGACAAGACCTTGGTTTGGCCAGACATACGGCAAAATAACACATTCTGAGGAAACAAAAAAAGTCTTCAGTTGCACATGTGGAACCAGCACGGGGCCGACACAGAACGACAGTGGAGCTGTTGTTGGGCTGAGCCCGGTCTCTGCAGAATACTCTTGGCTTGATGAGTGTTTTGGGGAATACCAATGCACAAACAGGAAGCAACCATTTCTACACATGAAACACTTGTTTACGCTGTGACAGAAGGAGGAAGGGGGGCCTTTGCTCAGGATTTTAATTCCTAAAGGCTTGCTCTGTCATTATGCTTTCACCCATTAGCTTCCAAAAACTATGGTTAAAAAACCCAAGTGCTGAACCTCTCCGCACATCATCCAGCTACAGAGATTTAAGATTGTTGGGACGGTGAACACAAGTGAACCTCTGTTGAGTGCTCGTCTTTCAAAGGAAAATCTGTGGCCTTGCGTGCCTCATTTATCGTCTTCCCAGGGCACAACAGAGCCCAAAACAATCCTGCAGCCAAAGGAAAAGGAAGACACGGGACAGAGGCCCGTGGTCCTGTTTGCATTCTTTAGTGAGACTTACGAAATTGGTGAGTCAGCTGGACCACTGAAGGTGTTTATGAGGCAGTTGTCCCAATGAAATAAGATGTGTTATGCTCTTCCTGCAGAGCTCCGGATAGTGAGTAATGATGTGCTGCACTAACACTGTGTTAGTGACCTTTCTACTTTCTTAATTAAAGCCACAATATCGAAACTTACTCATAACAACAATAATAATAATAATAATGTGCCACGGATGTTTGGGACATTTGTGCAAGATTACAGCTGTTCAACAACTGTGGCAACAACCACAGAAAGTCATGCAGCAGCATGTTATGCTGTAGACAGAACTGACTGTGAGTTCAGATTCTCTGTACAGCTACTTCAATGAAATAAACATCTTTAGAAATGCCAGTTACCATTATAGGGCGGACCAGAGACTTGGCCAAAATGCAATAATGGCCTTTAGTTTTGACCAAACTGCAGAAAGAAGGAACAACAAATGCTGTGCCTCAAGGAAATAAGTGTATTGAATCATGGTATTATTACCAGACATTTAATGGCATTTCTTATCTTTATTTGGTTTATAAGGTGCCACATGAAGCAACAATGTGGGGCCTTACAGTCTGACAGAGCCAGCATCAGTTTAAACAATACATAACTTTCAAGTAGAAGAAATCAGTTCAACTCAAAAAATGTGCTCAGGAACCTGTTTAATCATATCATCCTATTAGGGCTGCAATTAACGATTATTTTAACTATAAATTAATCTGACGATTATTTTCTCGATTAATTGTTTGATCCATAAATGTCATTTCCCAAACCCCCAAGATGATGTTTTGTTTTGTCCACACACAAAAGATATTTAGTTCACTGTCATGGACCAAAGAAACCAGGAAATACTCTCATT
Source organism: Scophthalmus maximus (assembly GCF_022379125.1). Classification (NCBI taxonomy): domain Eukaryota; kingdom Metazoa; phylum Chordata; class Actinopteri; order Pleuronectiformes; family Scophthalmidae; genus Scophthalmus; species Scophthalmus maximus. The sequence continues at coordinate 16,067,636 of NC_061534.1, forward strand.
TAAGAAGCTGAAATCAGAGAAGCTTATCGTTTAACTGTTGCAGCTCTACATCCTATTAAGAACAAGTTGAGTTTGTTACATTAAATTTAAATATTTCCTTCCCACAGTTTAAGTTTGAGTTTCCCCTTTAATGTTTCAGCTGTTTCTGTTGATGTTGTGGTCACTGACTCGGATATGAGGAGAGAGAGCGAACCTGAAGGATCGGCCTGAGAAAATACAGCTGAGAGACGCCAGAACCAAATACTTTCATTCCCCGATTTATTTGTTTTCACCCACATTTGTTCCTCGTTTGCAACGAGAAATGCGCGCCGAGCGAAAGGCTTCTGCCCTCCTCATCCCTCCACTGGGATGAAGAAAAGAGGGCAGGAATAGGTTACTTTGGGTTAAATCTAGATATACAGAAGTAGTTAATGATACTGACCAACTGATGAGGATATTCTCTGTATGAATAACAACTGAGAAGCCCTCAGTGCCTGGAGTCTTTCCAGCACAAAATTTCGAGACCACTCTGTTGACTACCCAACAACTAGTCAATTCATACTGCCAATATGGCCAACTTACACTTTACAGGCCCCATGTTTTCTGTCCTATTATGGAGAATACATTGCAATATAACCCTTCAAAGAGAGAAACAAAGAGAATGTAATACTTTTTTTCAACATCAACATCAAAATCTAATCTTGAGGTCTTTTGTCCATCAATCAACGAGGTATATAGCTGATTGATAGCCTTAACATCCAGTAGTAACATAAGACGGCGGAGAGAGGGGATTATGAAGTTGCTCTGAAGGGGGTCCTGGTCTCTTGGCATTGTGTGTGAATGGCGAGTAGTACACACCCCTTCCCCCCACTCCCAGCCTTGAAAAGGTACATGATCTACCTATGGCGGTTGGAGCTGTCCTGACCCGTTTGCCCTCCCGCAGGCCGGCTCGGTTTCTGCGGTCCTGTGTCGCCGTGTCACATGAGAACGCCGTGGACGCCGAGCGCTGCCGGTTAACTACTGACAGAACGGGACGAGTTCTGCATCCGCATAGTTTCGCTCAACTCCTCACTGCATCTCGTTTGAGGAAGCATGCGTTCAAGGCAAACCTAAGGTACCCAACCATGTACTAACAGCATCACTGTGTTGTAATTGATATGAGAACTATCAAATCCTGATTTTACAGTCGTGTCGACAAAAGAATGATGTTTTTGCAGTGTGTGCATGTGTGTCTCGGAGAGAGGGAAAGGGAGAAAGCGAGTCCGCAGGTGCAATGTGAGCCCTTTCACTCCGTGCTGTAACACTGACTGGCAACTCCTTTGTGTCTGAAAGGGAACTTGTTCTCACAAATTGTCTCAACACTTAACACTGCAGCATGAGCACAGAGCCAAAGGATTGGTTTTCCCTGCCCCCAAAAATATGAAGCCACTTTTGGAAAAAAAAACAGTGCCCAAAACGGTACACACCCTGCAGACATATGGTGAGTAATTTAACTCAGAGATGAGCTAATGAAGCTCACCAAGGCAAAAGACAAAAAAGGTTCTGAAAATTCTGAAAAAGTCCTGCCGAAGCACATCTGTCTTCTTCTTTCTCTTGATGTTAAACTGGTCCTCATGGACAGCTGTGTTTATAATCTGCCTGGAATGAGGGTGGAGAAGGAGAAGAAAGAGGGGGCACAGAGAACTGTACCGTGTTGTTGGAGATGGAGATGAAGTTGAAAGCCAGCAGGGGGAAAAATGTGAAGTAGAGACGGTGGACATTTCACGGTGAAATGTTAGCAGCTAAGAATAGGATCCTCTGTGAGTGCTGTCAAGGAGCAGCACAGTCTGGAAAGTATTTGATAAAAACGCACTGCTGGAAAACAAATTAGACAAAGTCAATGAAGTGTGTTTGTGCACACATTCAAAATGTGTGTATGTGTGCAACTGTGTGTGAGACAGGACATATGTAAGTCCACAGTACTAGTGTACTAGTACTGTGGACGGCAGGTGTTTTAAAGGTGACATATTATTAAAAAAAACACTTTTTCAGTGTGTATGCACATAAATGTGGGTATCTGTGGAGCCTGCCAGCCCACGAACTGGGGAAAAAAGACCACCCTGTCATTTTTTTGTGAAATGGCTAAACCCTACAGCCTGACTCTGAACGACTGGTTCAGATTGCTCTCCCACTGTGCTGTCACTGTTGGACTCTTTTGGGGTATCCCCTCCTTCAATCTGAGAATCGCCACTTTTCTGGTGAAGGGGCGCGACATTTCCTACATGTTTTGAAAGCGGTTGACCAATCACAACAGACTGGGCCAATCAGAGCAGACTTGGGTTTATCTGGAGGTGGGGCTAAAATTTCGCAACACATTAGCTGTTTTCAGACATGAACTATGGACAATGGCCGCAGGAATTGTGGAGTTTGCGCTTCACATATGACGAACGCAGCAATAGATTGTCTGAGTCAGCCACATTGAGAACAGCAGAATAATCTCTGGAGCTTTCTGTGGCATCTGGGAAGGGCAGCAGGAGGCTCTGATAAATCCGCTGCGGGAAGCAGAGTTCTTGTTTACAGTCACCAACACGCCCGCTCGCTCGCTTGCTGCGATTTCTCTGGAGATTCTCCCACTGTAATATCACTTGGGCTCACTCGGACACTCTACCGACATCATAACAGGGGACTGGCAGGAGAAACTACGAACAATGCTCGGTGCAACATTCTGCGGATATTTGCGTTCTTACATCAGCACCTCCGGAGAAGTTCAGGACAGTGCCCGGAGTTCAGTGCCTGTCTGATCGCAGCTCTATAGTCATTCGTGAACAGGCTGATACGCGAACCGGTAACTGAATATATGATGTTTTGTTTCCAGTACAAAACTTTTCACCACAACTCTTCAACACAAAATGAATAAAATGATTAAGGCATGACGACTACTACTACTACTACTACTACTACTACTACTACTACTACTACTACTACTACTACTACTACTACTACTACTACTACAGCCCACACACATCTTGTTTTGTGAATTAACTATATGCATCTACCAAAGTCACATAGGACAAAAAACAAAGAACCAACTGTTGCCGCATTGATCTGCATGAGTTGGAACTGTCAGGCACGTTGTACCTTATCACTGATCTTATCATCAGTGTTTCATGAGGCACTGATTTAAACTGTGATAGACTGTGACACCAGCTGATGACTTTATTTACATTTATTATTTGGGAACGTTTCAGCATTGCAATGAAGCTGTGGATTGTCTTGATCTCAACTACTATCCACTGACCGAGTCTCTTTTTATTTCTTCCCGTCTCAAAGGGCAGAGCACCTGCTGTGGCATTCCTGCTCCAGGTGCGGCTACAAGTGCAATATGGAAATATCAAAGGAAAGAGAACAATGCATCCAGCGGCAGTTTTTTCCGCCCCAATGTTACTGAGTGTTGATATTTTATGTGACGCTGGGGCAGCAGTGGCAGCTTGTTAACAGACGTTCGTACTGCAAGCTGCTGTATTATTCAGTGCCTTTACAAGTTTCTGGTGCTTGATTTATTATGATGTCAGCTTAAAACTATTGTTAGAGTAGCTTGAATCATTATTTATTAAGTCAATGCGAGATGCGTGGATTTATCACAAGCAGAGGTTTTGACAGAAAAGTGAAACCAGATGCACTTGAAAGCACCGTCTTACCTGGAAGGCAGCGCAGTCCAAACACATCTCGACTCCTTGCGTTCGCCCCACTCTGACTCAGCATCCTCTCCTGTAAGTGAAACACATCATGACATTAACACTGGTCCACAGCAGCACCTCTTTTTATTCTGAAAATCACTGCAACAGACTGGAGATGTCCAATATTTTTTTGTCAAATTCAGCGAATATTTCCTCTGTTCTTTGGGGGGGGGGGCTCAGTCCTGGCTCTGTAAATTGAAACCCCCAGAAACCCACAACACTGTGCGTGCAGTTTGTAAACATCACGTCACCCGAAACCTTAAGAGGGGCGCTGGCGACAGACATCTCCCATACCCGAGGCTGCGGGTTCGAGCCCCGACCAGCGCAGCCAAACGATCAACAAACAATGTTTCTCCAAAATCGCTTACTGCCCCTTTAAATATCAGCCGATAGAATCATACTAAACACGCGATACTTTGCTTGTATCATTTGTCAAAACATCGAAGTGTCAAAAGTTCACCGAGTCAGGCCTCTCTTCACTGTTTTCAGTGCTAATATAAGGTAACCTGCTAAAAATAACAGGCAGCCATTATGACGGTGTTGATCTTTTTTTACACAAGAAATACGAATGTGGACGTAAAAGCACACACGCGGCACGTTGACAGAGCCTCACGTCACCTTCGGTCTAGTTGATTATATTTAAATCTTGCTCTGCCAGCTTCTGTCAACAAACATTTTCAAAGACAAAGGAGACAAAGACGACCACACAATGCTCCATGATTCTTAGTTTCCATGTTGCCGCTCTGTTTGTTCCTGTTTCTTCTGTGATAGTCGTGATGTCTTGTGTACGTGAGTCGGTTGCCCGAGCACGGTTCCAACCCCACAGAGCCACAGAGGTCTCTGTAATGTGTAATCAGACTGTGAGCTCACCAGCTCATATGCTTTCACTTAACTTTGGTGCTAACCCCCTTCTTACCCCGGTCATTTACATTTATCGTGTAGAAAAAAAAACATAATAATCAAACCCCTGCAACGTGAGACAACGACATGATTATACAGGTGGCGAACGAGCTTTATAGTGGTACAGAAATAGAGTCGGGACCTTGAGCTGACGTCCAAGAAAACTATACATTGTAGAGCCTCAACCTTTTCGGAGTTTAGCCCACAATGAGACTGTTATTCATTGTTTTGTTAAGGCACCGGCTTTATCGTGAAACATCAGTGTTTCTTCGAGTCAGCAGGGACGTGTGAACAATAACAGCGAATCCACTGAGTCACCAAATTTCGTGCTAACAATTTTGCAGTGTAGTGAATTCCGTGTCTGTAGCCCGCTCATGAAAACCTGAGACTTGATGCTTGTGGCCCTCCTTGGAAAAAAACACACACGGGGAACATTTAACAGAGGGAACCTTTGCTCCGCATAAAGGCAGCAGAGTCGCACTTATTCACGCCGGGTTGTTTTTTACTTTGCAAGTGCGAGCGTCTGACTGTTTCATTAAGGGTCGGAGAGATCCTGCAGTTTGCTGCTGACGCCATCTTGATGGAACATTACAATGTCAACAGACGGTAAAACAATTTTGGTTACATATTTTAAGTTTAAGTTTTTTAACAGAAATAAACATCAAAAGGTGAAAAAAAAGTCTTATTGTCATGTGCAGAAATTCTTAGTTTGCGGTCTCTCCATCCTGATGCCATCAGTTACTGTAAATAAACTAGAATCTAAGAAGGTCAAAAGATAAAAAGATAAAAGAAAGCCACACGAATTTACTTATTAATCAAACCAGCGCTATTGGGGTCATGAACACAGTGATAAAAACAAAGAGCGGTTTTTATTCAATCCAAATAACATGAGCTCTAAATGACGTCACGTTGGCTACAACCTCGCTGTGGTGCAGTATCTCGCTTTAAAATGCTTCTATACTGCAAAGTCTTAGGGCCAACTGTATGGGGTTCTCCCTAATATATATTTCAAGACTGTGTTTATTCCAAGACGTTCAAGATATGGTTACAGTTGCAACAACTGAACTGACCAAATTAAAAGGCACAAAGCTCAATGTCAGCAAAAGCCGCAGGGGACTTTTTTGGGGTTATATGGCAGGACACTAAAACTTAACAAGACTCAGTTGCTTCAAGAGCATTGTTCTGGGGTTTTTTTCTCCATCTGGTTTTAAAATGTATCCTGCTTTCTCTCCATCAACACCCACCGAAAAACCCGCAACTGAATTCCTTTTCCCCCTTAACAACATCTGAGTTTTTTCAGACCCTTTTTTATCATTCCTTTCATAGTCTCTTAGATCTGTCCTCTAAAAGCTCGTCGAGCTACTTACAAACTTGTACCTAAGGGTCTTGTGAGGCAAGTAAATAACACTGCAAATCACAAGGTGAAGTACGGCTGGCACTGCGCGCAGACTCCGCTATGCACACAACGTGCTCCAGGGTGATATGAGTGGAGCTCCCTCGGGGTGAACTAGCAATAACGAGATTTGTGGAGGCAGTAAATGTGACGGTTTTTAAAAGACCTACTGCAAATGTATTTGTGAAATGCAGGGATTTCTGCTGCACTTGCAGGTCTTTTTTACACTAGAGAAGTAAAGTGGGCAAAAGAGAGATAAGGAAAATGGGAATGAGATCATGTCCAGGCGTAAACTCAAATTATACTGTGGTTAAAGTGGGACCGCTCTCAAATCTCTGAGTCACATATCAATCAAAAAAACACATTTCCAGGCCTGTTTTTTTGCTGACATTTAATTTTTGCTTTAATTCTTGTGGCTTCAGCGTCCCCACAATATCACTTCCAGGGCCTCCGCCTCCCCCCATGCTGTCTCTCTGCCCGCACTTTTGCCCTTCTCTGCTCCTTCCCTTAATCCTCAGGGACAATGGCCAAGGTTTACTGCAGTTTCCATTGCTCATGGCTTCCCCTTGCCACTGTGGCCAGGCTTCTGCAGTACGCCTGCACGTTCCCGGGTCTGGAACATACTTCTCCTTCCCCCAACAACAGGGCGAAACTCGCCAGAACACACTGAACTTTTGTCGGGGCCCTGGAGGAACGGTAGCCTCCTGCTGCATCTTAATCCCTTAAATTCTAATCTGTTATGTCTTCAAATCTTATTTCACGTGGAACAACAAGGCTCTGAGCTGGGCCACGACAAAAAAGGGCAGAGATGGGATTTTCCAAACAAGGCTCAATTATTGCATTAGCACAACTTGCAGCGACATCCCAAAAGAACTCAGTGGAATCGTGAGCATCCGTTGTTAAGAAGGGCAAATTTTGATTCTCTGTTAAAAGCTACTCCTACCGAACGATGGTCTGTTGGGGTTAAAAATACACATTAGCTTTGAGACACTATTCACCAGTAAGTTTCAGAGCCTGTTTATTTGTCTTGTGCTTGTCATTTCCTCACTTGTGAAGGAAAGCTAAATGTGGATATGATGTAGTACTGCTAAATGGAGCTGACTTTGAAGCATTTCCTCTTATTGCATTAAGAATAATGTATGATATTTGTATTTTGTATTTTAACATAAATCGAATGTACTGTGTGTGACCTCTGGCCCTTTACGGATAGCCATACCTTTGCCTTAACTCCTTTACTTGAGCAACAGACCTTTAATGATCAACTTTATTTGCTTCAAGAGAAACAGAAGACATGTACTGAAAAGGAAACCACAAAGGCAAAAGCAAAGTGACAAAAAACTTCCTTGACTGTTATCAGTTCACAGTGCAATGAAAATTCTCATAACTCCAGCAAAAGATAAATGTTGGCGTCAAAATTCAGAAATTAAAGAAAAGAATGAATACTAAATTAATGTTTAAGGAATTTGGGATTCTGGTATTTAATATTTAAAAGGTGACTATTTCTGATGCACACTATCATGATAATCCATCTCAACCACTTCCCAGCAAATGACTGCAGCAGCTATCAAAGCTCTTTGTTTTATTTTGAAAACCTTCCATCAAGACTGCCCTTGAAACATGGAAATATTTACAGCATTATATTCTTATCCGTGCTTCATTATAAACACTGTTAGTCTAGACTTCTAGATGCACAACAAACAAGATAATTACTGGCTTTTTAAATCGATATCCTTGCTGCGTGATTTATGAGTCTTTGCCCCATAAAAAAAACTGACGTTAGCGCAGTTGATGATGCATTGTAAGGTCAGTATAGAAAGGTTCAAAGGTCAGCTTTAGCCAAATGAAACCGTCTTTGCTTAATTAAGTAGGACAGTAGTTAAACATGATTTGTGTAGACTCCATTTGAACCTGGCATTAAAATGTGTCTTGTATGTGTAACGGTCCAAAGACACAAACAACAACAGATAGAGATAGAAGATAGAAGAATAGAAGAAGATGGTGCGATCTGTGAAGTTGCCTCATTGTGTTGGTTTGCTTTGTGTCGAAACGGGGGAGAGATCGTTTTTTTTAATGAGTAGTCCCTTCTTCAGTCTGTCTCGAAATATCTTGAATAACATCCAGGGTTGAGTGTAGGGCTGCTTCATTGTGTTTACTGGCTTTGATAAAGCCTCTAGTTAGGCCTGGCTCAAATTTTTCCCTCGAAGATTACCCTGGCTATGCTGCTACAGGCCTAAACTGCCAGCAGACCAAGCTCCTCTCTCCATCTGTACATATTCATATCCCATTAACACACTAATATTCTCTCTCCCATAGTTACATGCTATCTCATCTCTCTCATAGACTGCTGGTATTTCTGCCTCAAGAGCTGCGCAGTGTGCATTTGTGATTACAAGCCACCTACTACCCCCATGGTCCTGCTCAACACTCACTGCTATAAAAATCGTTATCACTAGTCTTGGTATTACTCCTATGTTCTCTCTTTCCTCCCGCTCTCTCTCAGCCCCCACTCACCCCCTTTCTCTGTGGATCTTCACCAACCCAGAGCCTGGTTCTGCTCAAGGGAGTTTTGCCATGCCTCTGTCACCATGTGCTTGTTCGTGGGGTGATGTTGGGTCTCTGTAAACATCCTTATAAAGAGAACAATCTAGACCTGCTCTTCCATGGGTTTTTTACTATATTTGTCTAAACCACATGCTCTCAATTGCAGGTGAGCGTGTGAGCTAAATGGCTCAAGTGATGAAAATCTAATGACGAGTATGGGACATTTTCAGAGGCACATTATCACCTCTCTGAAATGTTATTATGAAGTAATTTGCTCTTGACAGCTCGGCTCCCCAGAGTGAAATTACCAGAGCCACACGACTCTAATACACTGAAAAAAGACAAACAACCTTCCTCTCTGGACACAGACTCTTTCACTGGTGAAATATAGTGCCACTGGTTAATTATCACACGTTGCCAGATCGATACGTCCTCTAACGGAGCCATAAATCTGCTCCAGTGTTAAGAAGAGCCCGTTTTTGTGCTTCCTTTAAGAAGCTTCGGAGGTCCAGGGCTGGTATAGTGGATCCTACAGGAGTGGGAGTAGGTGTGGGCGACTATGCTGCTTTGGCTCTCTCTCTCTATCGGGCTTGGATCTTCAGCCGCTCTGACTAGAGCTCAGATGATCCCTCCTCTGGCATTTCTGCTTCTGTGGAGCTTTGTGCTGTGTGCCTTTCATGCCGAGTGCTTCAAAGCTGGCTGGGAGATGCAGATAAGAGTGAACTCAGGGGGATAGACACAGCCAAGACATGCCTGAATAATAATAATCCTTATAAAACATTTATGTACCATGGCCCTTTTGTCAATATGACTTGAGTTTGTAATTTCTTGCAACAAAAAATGTCCAAATTGAAGCTTCTTAATCCTGCAGATTCGCTGCTTTCATTTCGGACATACAAACCAAGCAATTTGGAGAGGTCACTTCAGGAAAATTGCGATTGACACTTTTTTACAATTTTCTGACCTTTTTAAAATAAACAATGAATTGATTAATTAAGAGAGCAATCCACAAATAATACGGTGATGAAAAATAAACATTGAGTCATATTGTATAGCATCCAAAATGGTTTGGATGGCTTAAACACTGTGATTTAAAGGGAAGATTCACCGAGAAGTGCAAACCCCAGAGCCATCTGGTCCACATCCATGTCCAGGATTGCATTCAATTTCAAAGCAGCCTTAACTCATGGAAGTGAAACCCACAATAACGTGTGGGTGGCCTGTGTGCATACACTACACACATCCTACTACTGCACATTACCATATCTGAGGCTAGGCCACATTCTGATACAAGGGACCCAAGGGTTTCACCTGCTGATGGCCTGCGCTGATTTCCTGCTGCATCTCATTGTGAGGTGATCAAATTCAAACCCCTTCTACCTCCTGACTGCCGTCTCCATGGCGACCGCCAGAAGTTGTGCAGCGCACATCACCCCCCCTCCCTCTTCTCCACTCCACTCCACATTAAAAGCCCCGCCTGAGGGCAGAGCAAAGAGGCATCTGTTACCGTTTTCCCCCTGCGGCGGCTGGAAATAACCAGGGGGAGACAAAAAAGCCAAGGCGACACAAAGCCAGAGAGACTGATCGCAGAAGGAAGAAGGAAGGAACGGGCAACTCATGAACACATTCATACACTGTGTGTGTGTGTGTGTGTGTGTGTGTGTGTGTGTGTGTGTGTGTGTGTGTGTGTGTGTGTGTGTGTGTGTGTGTGTGTGTGTGTGTCTGTGTGCGTGTGTGAGTGCGTGCGCGCGTGTACACACACATGTATGTGTGCCTATCAGATCAATGAGTGCTCCTTTGCCTTGCTCCATCGTCTCAAGATCTTTCTGATCACTTGAAAAGCAGCAGCACATCTTCGGGGTTCGAAAGCAATTCGCAGCAGCGGCACATCAAAGTGGCCACAACTGTGTCGGTGCAGTTCAGTCCACCGGAGATGACACTTGTCTTTTGTGTACCACCACGACTGCACACCCCCCCCCCCCCACCACTGTCATGAGCGGTGATTCAGGATTCACCAGCCACTCACTGGCCTTTGATTACAGGCACGCAGCCAAAGACAATGTGTACCTATACATCAGTTGTGCCCCCCTCCCCCGGCTGTCCAAACAGAGAGAAACAGCAGACCCTGTGCAGCGTACAGCCCCCCCCCCCCCCCCCCTCCCCTCAATGAAGCTGCTGCATCCTGAACTGTGAACAAAAATAACAGGAGACGGCCCACCTTCACCCACTGAATAGCCTCCTCAGAGGAATCGTGGAAATGATGGAGCTGTGGGGGGGGAGGGGGGGGATCTCTGAGGAGGTACCACAGCTCTCTCTCATCCAGCCGGCCTGCAAAAGGACTACTTTGGTAAATGATGTCTCCTGCATCGGACCTGTCTGGTGGCGATGAATACAGTCACGACACTTCCCTTCTTCCTTCAAATTGCCAGGAATTTTGAACAGGGTTACACCATTCACCTGATTGACACATCAGGATCTCCCTTTCTTTAGCAGTATTCCCCCCCCCTAAAAATGTCACATCTGCGGCAGAAGGAGACAGAACTACTGGAGTAGCACAGCTTCCGACCGGGTCGTCCGAAAACGAACATGGGCATCTGGGCTGTCAAGCTCTGCGACAGTGAGCACTGGTGAACTTCCACTCCATACAGCCAGTTAGCGTCAGTTAGCGTCAGTTAGCGTCAGTTAGCGTCAGTTAGCGTCAGTTAGCGTCAGTTAGCGTCAGTTAGCGCCAGTTAGCTAACTCGCCGGGAACTTACCTTGATGTCCGGGAGCATTTGCCTCACTTTGAACGTGGTTTTGGATCCCGTCAACATCCTTCACGACGGCTCGAGTCGATTCAAAACAGGAAACAATAATAAAAATATTTTAAAAAAATATGAGCGAGAAAAAAAAAAGAAAAAGAAGAATGTGTTAACAGAAGCTAACGGTCGCCGGGGGAAGCCGACCGACGGCTGGCCCCGTGTCACCGGCTGCTGGAGACGAGCTGCTCCCGTGTGGACGGGCCAACTGCTCTCGCTCTTCTCATCGCTGTTCGCGCTGACGGCGTCCGTGTCCCGCGAACACACACTCACACAGAATGACAAAAAAGAAACAACCCGAGAGCACACCCTGTCCAGACCTGCCACCAGCAGTCAGCGGACCAGCACTCACTTAACGGAGAGATGTGCTCACCGTTAGCGCCGCCTCGCCGCCCATCGCGTTCTTTTTCCCTTCGCCATCGGGAGTGAGACACGCGCGCACGCGCGCCCACACACACACACACACACACACACACACACACACACACACACACACACACACACACACACTTGTGTATAAGGAAGAAGAATAAAAAAAAGGCAAGTGGAGCTTCTTAAAGGGCCAGTATATCTGGACCGTGAACAACTAAAGGCTTCCGAGAAGAGACTGGAGGTAGCAAAAAAAAAGAGGCCAGTTTTCCCTAAACCACTTGAACTCACCATCACTCGAGTCAGGCGCTTGCAAGGGAAGTGGAAAGAACCACACAGAGTACCAAAAAAGTTGCAAAGTACAAGTTCTGCTTTCAAAAAAAAGTGCAATATCGCTTGCATTATTGCATTGTAAACATGGCTGGATACGGTGAACAGGCCAACCAGGCGCAGGCCAGTGGGGCCCAGAGGTCAGGGGGGCCCGGAGTGGTCAGGGGGGCCCCAGATCCAGAGCTTCTGGTCATAGAGGTCGGTTAAAAGGCACAAAATGACAACAAGGGGATGCAAACTGACCCCGAGGCGCAAAAAATAACCACGACTAGATCCTAAATACCTACAGGCACGCACAACGATTGATGCAATACAATCAAAAAGAGACTCAAATGACCTCAAACAGATGTAAAACGTCTAAAAAAATATTCAAACAACAAGAGAGAGACACGAAAACACCAACAAACAACAAACTACAGTAGTTGCTTTTTGTCTCTTTCAGTCAGGCAGTCTTGTGTAGGAGAGGTCGGGTACATTATGGCTTATCTGAAACTGTACATCCATTCATACATACACTATACATACTTTATATACCATTGGGTTGTCAATGCATTGTATGTCCTGTACACAAATTCAATTGAATCCACCCTGTTGTTTTTATCTTAACTCACTTTTATCTACTTATTCATTTTGTGGTTTTAAGCTGGATTTTAAAGCATAACAAAAGTTGTTTCCAAGGAAACAATGCTTTTACACGGTCAATGAAATTAATGAGGAGAGTTTGCTTTGCTCTGACTTAATACGCAGGCAAATTGAAGCAGTAGCAGAGTCAGCCAGCATTAAAAAAAGCCATTACATTCTCAAACTAAAAACCAAATAATCCCATAAAATCTCCAACTGCAGCCCGTTTTCGTTCAGCAGTACCTTTTCTTTTTGGGATCCTCCAGCGGGTCTGAGTGAGGATTGGCTCCTCTTCTCTCTCATCCAAAGTTGTGGAAATGAACCAAAGGGACTCTCTCCCGGAAGGGCAGGTTCGGGGAGAAATTTCTTTTCCAGCGAGAAGAAAAGTGTGGATAACCCTGAGCGGCGATCTGTCCCGCCGAACAGGTGGCGTGACGGTGTCCTTGTGAACTATAATAGAGCAAGGTCTGGATTTTTTACCACATGGGAAACTGTTCAATATTACATAAGGGTCTCCGATTTCTCTAATACATAAAACAGTCCCAGACACAGGACCTTGCATCATCTGAGCTGGACTTATTCATCGATGTATAATGCAACAAGGTTAGGGCAATAAAGAATGACACCAGTAGCATATTCAGTATGAAGAATTAAATATGTTGCTAAGCTCTTTCTGTCTACTGATTTTATTTCTATCCGACTGAAATGTTTCCAAGTGTATCAGTAGTTCTGTTATAATAATGATGATGATATTATGTTTTATTTATAGAGTAGCTGAAGAAATTCTGTTCTCCTTTGGTCTATACGGAACAAACATTAACCAACCTGAGTTAAAATTGGCCCCAGACATAAAGAATATGTAAAAATAATGCTCTTTCCAAACAGGGCTGCAACTTATTAATAATAATAATAATAATAATTATTATGTACTTTTTGCTTGGTCTGCAAACTGAACATGAAATGGGGAAAAATGTCATGTGTTTTGTCAACTGTTTTTTGCGGTTTGACTCAGTTTCCTAAGACATAGGACAATTAAATGCAAAAAATCATGGCATTTTGATGGAAATAAATTAAATTGAATTAATTAATTTATTAAATAACAATAATTTTCCAATAATTTTGTGTCATTTGACAAATTGTTTCAGATCTAATTCAAAGGAAATTTCACGCATTCCAGCTGGACTATATGTAAGGATTACATTTAGTACAGGACACTTAAAATGTGTAAAAAAATACTTTTTTTAATATAAGCAAGAAATTAATTTATAATTTCATGGAATTATTTCCACATCAGTGATCTAGATAAAACTTTCAAATAAGTGGAAGACAAAAGCCCCCCCTACATATGAAACAAAAGAGAGAAGCATAGCATTCTTGAAATACAATGAGAATTTATTCAAACGGTGCAAAAAATATTAATAATAATAATAATAATAATAATAATAACCTAACATAAAATCTGATGTTCTTTCTATCCAGATTGCACTGTCACACAGCCTTAGGAGACACTCCTCTCAAAGACAAAACATTAAAAAGATTTTTTTCAAAAATGAAATAAAACAAAAACAGATCACAATACCAGGAAAAAAGAAATCAAGTCAAAATAATGCACAAATTTGGTAAAAATGGATTTGCCATTTACATGCAACAGTTCCAGTCCCATGCAACTCGAAGTATTCCATGTCAATGTCACCGGCGATGAACGTTCTGTTCCCACAGAAAAACGACAGTGTTTTACAATATATAAAAATATACTGGATCAGTTGTGTTGCAAAACTCATTCTGAGCCATCTCTCCTCTGCTTCGGAGGAAAACAAGCCGAGTCAACGAGAACGTCGCCGCCATGTTTGAGCATAGCATGGATTTGTGTTTGTAGGAAAAAAAAGAAAAAAGAAAAAGTAAACCAAATGTACAAATCAAAAAGCAACAAATACAAAGCCAGACTGCTGGACAATTAGCCATGTGAGAAAGAACATCCTATATCACCTTTACTAAACATTCCACAAGGAAACCTATATATATATATAATTTAAAAAAAATCTCACTATAAATATAAATTCTCAAATGGTATCTTGTTAGGTCAGCATTAAGGAAATTAGTTTGCAATGAGGGAGCCTCGAGTATTCCAAGAGGCTCGTCTGGGAGTCGCCTTCAAGTGTCCTGCCCCAAAACCCAGGCTCTTTACAAGCTCATCGTCCATACCTGTTGAAGTATTCAACAATATACATTCTTACCATTTTTTAAAAACACTGTAAAACTTTGGGCTTACAAAAATAACATGGAACATATTTATACAACCTCTCTTTGATTTTTTTAAAATCTTAAATACAAAAAAAGCGTAGCCTGTGGAGTCTTGCTGTTTTGTCATGGTTCTGAGGCATCCATTTCATAGCAAAAATAAAATGAAATAAGAAAATGGTTTCGGTAGCTAATTATTACTTTGGAGGGTATGCACATGTACACGTTTTTCTAAAAACAGGCATCGCTTTCCCATCGAAAGGGAACGTTTGATGGGAATTAGAATGCTAGTGCATGAACACGTCAACACACAAAACACGGCAAATGTTTTCTTGGGAAGCGGTGCGATTGAAGTGTCTTATGATCATTGGAACTTTAGTGTTGCTTTAAATGCACGGCAAAAAAAAGAAGAAAAAAAGACGCCCGCCGTCATTAAACAGCATCTGTAACGGTTTGGAAAAAAAATAATGTAGTGTTCGAGTGTTAAACTGGCACTACACAAATGTACTCCCCCAACATTTTGGTAATTTCTGTTTGTAGTTTGTGTTTAGGGCACAAGGGCAAACTCCAAATACTGAGTTCAAAGAAACACAAATCAAGGGCGCCCTCAACTGGGCAAGGCAGTGAATTGCATACTAAATTGTGCTATTCTATTAGACTTCATGCCAGAGAACAGAAATCAAGAGCGTCAAACGAGCTCAAAAGAAAATCCTCACCGTGGCTTATAGGGAACCGTAAGGGAAATAATAAAAAATAAAATTATTTAAGTAGTCATTTCCAGATTTGCACAACTAAAAAACAAGGAAAACTCAAAACAGAACATCAGCTGGTATCAACTAATTGATACTTTTAACGCAGAACTGAAATGGGAATCATGGCATTATTTTTAAATAGCTAGAACAGAAATGAAAACCATGTTAGTGTGTTAAATTTAAGGGGGCAGTAGTAGTAAGAACTGCAAGCAGTGGATATTTGATTTCCATTTCCAACGTAAAACATAATGATGATGCCACAAGGAGAAAATGTTGAAAAAGGCCACTAGGAAATTTTTTGAGTTAGATGGTGACGCCGGCACCAAAATGCTGTAGCTCTACAGTAACTGAATCCTTTAGAGTAAAAACCTTCAGGTCCTAAATTTCCCATGAACAGAGGTGGCAGTGTCTGCAGAGGTGAACACAGGACGACAGTCAGGCCACTTCCATAAACAGCAAAAACATATTGTAACGACGGACATCAGGAAAGTGCTTGAAATTGTGCAAAAAAGAGATTAGGTTTCGGCGGGATGAATGCCTTCAGTAGAACTTTCAAATTTGCAGTGGGCGACCAAGATGTCCAAACATGGGTGTGTGACTTTTGTTAAACCTTTTGTATGATAAATGAGTCAGAAAGATGTTTACACATTTTCCAAAGCAGCAGAGCGTGTTTGTCATTTAAAAACTTTCAGAGTCAGATCTGGTTATTTCAGAATTTGTTGGACCCAAAATCCAAACAAAAGTAGATGGATCACTTTGCATCATGCAAACAGTAGCTGGAGACAAGTGCAGCTTTCTTTTAATTTGCTGTACAGAACCTTTTACCTGTCCAAAGTCCCAGAAAGTGAATTGTGTAGCATCTTAAACAACCATCATTTGAAACGCCATATTAACAGGCGTCTCCAAAATCTTCTGTGCTGGATGTGACATTTTGACATTGTATTGTGTAGTATTGCAAGGCAGCGTCAGCCACAATAATCAAAATGCCTCAACAACCATCCGTTGTTACGGAAACAGGAAGACCAAATTAAGAAATATTCCAACAAACATGTGAAATACTCTGGATCAGGTTCTGGGATCAGTATCTCACCACTGTGCTTTGTTGCCGTGTCGTCTTTGTTCTACAATGCCTGGTCTATAATGAGAACGTTTGCTCGTTATCTTCAGAGGTTTGACATCTTCCAAATCCATTGTATGGATAAACGAATTGGAAAAACGTGTTTGAGTTTGTTTTGCCAGGAAGATGAACGATGGACAATTGCTGGACAGTTGTGTTAAACGCATGGACATTTGTGTGTTTGTGACCTGGAACGTTAGCACCACAGCAACCCACAGAACGCTTATTCGTTAGCATTGCACTGTAGATGCAATTTGCATTATGCAAATGTTGACCGACCGAAAGGATTACATCTGCCGCTTCCCGAGGTACGTGTGATGCAGGCATCCAGTAACAGAAGTGTAAAATGTGTACAACGCTGAAATCACACCTCGACATGATGGGACTTCAAAACGCTCAAATGTCCCTTAATTCACTGATCCAAACGTTATCACGGACTAACAACAGAGACACTTGTGCCTTTTGTTTGTGCTTGCATCACTGTGTGTTTGGAAGTGTGAGTCTGACTTGGGTGTTTGTGTGTGCATGCACTGTGTGCTGATGAGTGTGGTGCCTGCCGTATACATTCTCTCCACTAGGAGGAGACAACGGCGAGGCGTTAAACTCTGATAAAGGAGGAGAGCCTGCAACGCGCGCGCGCACGCACACACACACACACACACACACACACACACACACACACACACACACACACACACACACACACACACACACACACACACACACACACACACACACACACACACACACACACACACACACACACACACACACACACACACACACACACACGCACACACACACACCTGCATAAGAGCCACAGCAAAAATTTAACAGAAGTGCAGTTAGTTTAATCTATAGTCTAACACGTGACCCATGCAGTCAGACACCACCCTGCCCTTTCTGTAATCGAGTCGACACTCCGTCACTCTCTGACGTGGAGGTGACGCCGACGAGAGCGGGAGGGAGCTGGCTGACTTTCTCTTGTCCGTTTCGAGGCTGATCCGCCCCCCAGCCGCTAATTTAACTGAAAAAGGCCACTCAACGAAATTCAAGCTACGGCGAGGTCCGCTCAGAACCTGTGGATGGCTGGTTCTGTCTCCCTCTTCTTCAGCTCTTCCCGGTAGCAGTAGGAGCAGTAGTTGCCCGTCTCGGGGTGCCCGTAGTAGGTGCAACTGGGTGTCCGACAGCGGCTGGACTGCAGTCCGGCCAAACCCCCGGCGCTGCCCAGCGAGTAGTGTCTGACGGGCAGTTGCCCACTCCGAGAGTCTAGGGTGGAGCGCATGTCCCGGAATCCGTTGGTGTAGCTCCCACCAGCAGGCTCGGACATGGGATAGTCTGGTGGGATTAACTCCGGGGGGTATGAGGGCGCAAGGCGAGAGGGACTCAGGGAGGAGGGGCCTTGTGAGATATTGTACTGTGGGTGTGAGGGTCCCTGCGTCGTGGGGCAGTGCCGCGGTAGCGTGGCATACGAGGGGAGGCCAGGGTAGGAAGATACCGGGGAGCCGCCAGCTAGCTGACGCCGACTATCCATGTAGCCATGCATGTGAAGATGCTGGTTGAGGGGCGGTGCAGCAGGAGTGGGATCTATGAAGGAGGGCCGGGGGATGGGAACTACCCCAGAGTACATAGAGGGGCTCAACGGAGAGGGTTTGAGCGGGTTGAAGGAAGGAGACGGGTTCTCCGACAGCTCCTCTTTGGCCTCATAATGCCGGTAACTCAGCTCCGCAATAGAGACCGCCTCCTTCTTGGGTGGCTGGGTGCCATTAGTGAGGCCCTTCCTCTCCGTGTCACGACGCTGTTGCTCTTGTTCGGCCCGAAAGCGCTCCTCCGCATCGGTAAGGTAGCGCTGGATCATCTCCTCCTGGAAGGGCTGCCTGTTGCTGGTGGTGAGGAGGCCGCTGAAGATGAACTTCCTCTCGCCCTGCATTGCGGTTCGCAGGATGCCCAGGCTGACCTTGACATCTGCACTGTACTTGTATGTCTCGTTCTCAATACTGCTCCCACCGCTGCTGCTCATGCTGCTCCCCGTTCCGTTGAGGCGCTCGCTACCTGAGGAGGGGGAGCCTTTCCCAGAATCCTCTGAGGCGTGGGCTGAAGGCGAGCTGTCCTTGCTGCCCTTTCTCCCCCTAAACGAGCCCTTCTTCTTCTCCCCACCGTCCTGCTTGGCACCTCCAGCTCCAGCGTTCTTTCCCGTCATCAGTCCACCCACGTTCTTTTTCAGCTTGCTGCCCAGGCTCTTGCCAAAACTGCCGAGCTTATTGGCCACAGAGTCGGCCCTCTTCTTGTCTTTATCCTTGTCCTTCTCCTTCTTGGTTTTGTCCTTCCCTGCCGTTCCTGAACCACTGCTGGAGGAGCTCGATGAGGACGAGGAGCTGTTCTTGGCCAACGAGCCGCCCACATATACCGTTGATCCTGTGGCTGTGTCGCCGTTGCCATTGGAGCTGCTGCTGACTGACTCTTTGTCCGACTCTCCTGAGTCAGGAGGCGTCCGTGTGTCCTCTCCTGCTGATGCTGTGGGAGACTCGGGCTGGGCCAGAGGGGCTTGCTGCAAGGGGGAAAGACAGAAACACAAGCTGGAAAAATACTGTAGAGGTGTATCAGGAAAATAACCTGCTGATCAAATTATAGTGTTGAAAGAAAACAAAAAAAGATGTAATATTGTAAGAAATCAAATTTGGTTCTATTTTAGTGTTGGTGCCCTTAAAAACCTCAAAAAGAAGGAAAATCTAACTCACTATACTACAGACCCAAGCGCCTCAGGTGTGGGGCAGAAAAAAAAATCAAGACTTGCGGTTTTGAAAAGAGTGATTCATAGCTCTTTTTTCTTTTTTTTTGCAGACCAGTGCAGCATAACACAAGTCACTGTTTCCAGAGGTCTTTTTTCATATCTACAAACTTGTAGAAATAAGGTGTAAAATCAAGAATGCTGTATACGGCGATGAAATGACCTACATATTGCTGCGGTACTGAATGACCCATCTTACACCAACAAGAACGGCCATCACACAGCTCATTTGTGCTTGCACTGCCGAAACAGAATATCCCCCTTAAACATTTTTCAAAAAGGGGATTCCTGTACTGCCACAGTCCGTTAACCGTAAAACTGCTACGAACTTGTCCTTCCATGCTGCCTGGTGTTAGCATGTAGAGCACAAGAGGATCTTTGTCATGGAGTTTGTGTGGCGTGACTTTATGGCCTGAAGGGCCCAGTAAAGTACATTTTCTCATATGGTTTGTACAGCAGTCAGCTGGTCTCATGGATAAGGGAAAAACAATCTTTGCTCTTGTTTATTAAGAGAACACTAATGACACTTAAAGTCCACCGACTACTACTTTGGCAACGATGTGATAATCACGTTAAAAAGGTGGGGTTTCCTTTTCCCTTTCTTCCAATTTGGCTCCTGAAATATTGAATGAGACTTTGGAATACTGAATTGGCATTCTTGGTCAGTTGAAAAATAATTCTTTATACATTTTTTTTAAAGAATATCTAATGAAACTTGGTTTTATAAACCTCTATGTTATAGAGGAGCAAACGTCAGTGGGGGCTGAACGTGTTGGATCTTTACCTCGCAGGGCAGCGGCAGCCAGGAGACTGTCATGTAGCTGTGCAACATCTGGAGCTTGGCCTCCAAAGAAAGAGCCACACTGGAAGGAGAAGGGAGAGAGAGGCACGAGACAAACATCAGTAAGACGAGACCATTAGCAGTAGATGATCTTGCTTTATGTTCGACAGTGTTTAATAACAGTCGTGAGCTGGATTCTAAATGTGAGGTGAATGGTCCACAATAGAAAATGGATCCAGATGTGGTTGTAGTAGGGCTGGGTGATAAAAAAAAGATCTTGGTTAATTCCTATCTGCATAATCATGCTTTTGGACAACAGCCTCACGTAACTAACAAGTGTATGACCAAAACGAGGGGAAACACACACACACCTTGCTGGAAACATAAAAACTAGCGACTGTAAGGAGAGTTTAAAAAATCCGGTAGAGAAAGCTCACAGAAAGTCAGTGATTTGGAACTAGTTTCTACTTCTAAACCTGGGTAAACAGCAGATCATTATCTGTGAAGACGTGAAAAACAACAGATGCTTTCCACCGTTTGAAAAGGCGCAATCCCATAAAATGCAGTCAGAAAGCCTGCAGTCCCAAACTGCCTGCACTGGAGCTAATAGAGCTAGCACCCACAATAGTTCCAAACCCTCACAGCGGAGGTTGGGCGATGGCTGACCTCCGTCGGGATGTGACGCCCAGCAATAATTCTGTTTTCTGTTACTATTCTGGACGGTAATGGTAAAGGTTGTTAACTTGATAACATATAATGTTGGTCATCTTTTATTTTATTGTAGGCTGATAATAAAACTGAACGTTGCATTTTCCACGCTGCTGCTGAACGACGACTAGTATTTCGCCTCAGAATGATACAGCAAAAGGGAACCGCACTAAAAGCCTCTTGCTGCTGTTGTGCTATCTAGTTCTGCCATAGCCCTTAAACTCAATGACCTGTTCCAAACAATGTTAGCAGCCACTCACGTAATATAATCTCCATCCACCATTTCAACTAAATAAGACATCAGTGGTGTCATCAGCTCACGTAAATAAATTGGAGGATTTAAAAAAAACATTTTTTTTAACTGAGCTGCTATTTTGGCACTCCATCTCCAGCTCCGTTCATAGAAGGTATTTGGAGCTAATGTCATTGTGAGGGGCAGTGTCGCTAATATGGAGTCATGGGTCAATCCCTACACACCGACACGCCGCTGTCTAGAAGAGTGTACAAGTGCAGCTGTCACGCTTGTTTCCATCTGCATCCTTTTGTTCCCCCTAGCGCCATCACTTCACACAAATCATTTTAATGAAAAGCAGCGCATGCATACATTTTAACCTGACCAAAAATAACCGTGTGAATGCGCGACAATTCTCCTCTGAACTCCGTACCTTGCCAGCATCACGTTGTCTGAGTCATCCTTGCCCCACTCCCAGTCTTTACCAGGATCCACTGCAAAGTGCAGAGGCAGCATTTTGTGCTCCGAGTCCGTGAGAGGGATCACAACTGCTAGTGGAGATGGGGGGGAGGAAGAAGATGAACTCGTTTAATACAGCTCTACGGATTGTCTGCAAACATTAGCGTTATGAATTCTTTCACTTTTTCTATTTAAACATGTAGGGCTACTGCATCTGGGCAGCAGTGTTTGTAGATGGTTCAAGCTGATATTTTTAAACTGATATGAATTAAATGTCTCGATGGTGTCCTGGAATTCAAGGATAGCCTTGTGATTTATGCACAAAATTCAGTGTGAGCACAAGTGTTCAGTGTTGCTGTAAAGGCACAGCATAAGCAACTGCATAAAGACAAATTATTTGAGTAATCAGAGTAGTACCTTTTATATTAAATCAAATTCACAATCACCTATTATAGTTCTTGATGAATTCCTCAGCTTTAAAACTTTTATCAAAGTATCATTCAACTTTAACACTGGTGGGCGATAGTTGCTTGCTTGGTTTTGAGTTACGAAGATCACTGGGGAAACTCACAAACCCAAGGGCCATTATCCAATAAACCACCAAGGTCAACATAAAAAAGCGACTGACCGATCAAGCAAATGCACCAAGTGGTAAATGAGTAGTGCTCACTAAGAACCTCTGGCTCTATAACTTGTAATTTATTTAAGGTTTTTCCATATTTCAGCACATCTAAGGAAGAATGTATGTGTATGTGTTACTGGCATTGTTGATGTGTGGCTTTACAATGTCAGCTGTTTTTACTAGGAGGCTGATAAAAAAGTTTAAAAAATATATAAAATGACATGATAATAAAATAGTATGATGCTGTGGATCACCTTGTTCTTTGGAGCTGTCCTTCTGCTCCATAGAGACCAGCGCAGAGAAGTGCGCCTGGTCGTAGGCCAGGACCAGCGGCGAGCGATGGCACTTGGCAGCTGGAACTTCCAGCGGCAGGTATATGCCTCCGAACGGGATGGGAGCGAAGGCTAAGGGAAGTGTAACAAGGATATTAAACATCTGAAAGGCGCAACTTCAGCAATGTTTCCAGGTCTCTAAAGCACAGTGGGAGGAAGAATAACAATGAGCTTTCACCTCCATCAGTAAATCAGAACAACATTTTACTTGCTGGGGGGTTAATTTATATCCACTTTTAATTTTCAGCCAATTGTGAGTGTTGGATTAAAGCTGTAATAGGAGCAATGTCACCCCTGGTATCAATAACTCACAGCTAAAGAGTCTCAACAGTGCCAAGCAAATTAAAAGTTAGGACAATAATAAAACTATTAAGGCCGTTGCTTTAGTTTCCTCACAGGATGGCAGTATGTGGCATTAAAGCAATTTGGGTGGTGGTGGTTGGTCTAGAATGTAAACGCACATTAGACAGACAGGGCCGGAAAGAACTAAGAACTTTATGGATTTTTTGACGGTCCACTGGCCCACCGATTGCCCCGATACGCCCAGAGCTGCTCCTGAACTTCCTGCTACGGGGCTGTCCCACCTGACCCAGGACAAACAGTCACACCTGACACCCCACACGTATTCCACTGCAATCCTCCCTCCTTTACAACAGTTTGCTCCACCTGTCAGTCTGACAATAAACAGACCTTTGTTGAGCAGCACGAGGTTTATGTACACAATATTTGTTGATAGATTATTTTCTATTATATCTTAAATAATTTAATATTTACATTCACATTGTTGAAAATGTTGAAAATAATATAACACTGAGCTCTGGCTCTGCTGCTTGAAAATTAAAACTGGCTGATGATTCAGCATTACCTCTCTCTCTGTAAAATATAGATATTGACATCATCTGCATCGGGCCCATCTAATCTTGCTCCACCACATTTCCTTTTATACATTTTCACCCTCCGGTGAAGGTCAGAATAACATCTGGACTTCAGTGCATTGGGCGCTTTGGGTTCCTGAAAAGTGCTTTATAAATTCAATATATTATTATTATTATTATTATTACTATTATTATTATTATTAGGGCATGTCTGATAGCAGCTCATGTCACATCCCCCTGCATCTCTTTTTTTTACTAACTGACGGAAACCCGGTTGTGACGGACAACTGCTTTATGATGGACAACTACAAGCCCACAGTACAGGGATTTTTGTGAAAGAAATATGTGTTTATGCACAGTAATGGGTCACTTTTTGGCAATAGTTCATAATGCAATAACTCAAATGAGTCCACAAATCACTGACAACACGGGTCAAAAATGTTTCTTAGAAAAATACTTCAAAAACGACATGCATTAGCGATGTGGGGCTCCGGGCGTGTTCACCTTCTCCTCCAGAGTCCCGCAGCATCGTGTCAGCCACCACCACTATGGGTCGTCTGAGAACGTGAGCCAGGACAAAGACGTGAAACTCCTCCAGACTCTCATAAACCGGTTCATCCGAAGACTCCGCCCTGGAGACAACAGCAACATGGTTTACAGAGTAACAATGGTTTAAATTGTTGCAAATGTAGATAGTAGACTTTTTTGGTGAGCCACAAAAACAAAATAATACATTTAGTGGGAAGATTAGTGACAGTTACATGCATTTAAAGTGGGTTTACACATTTAAAAATTAAAGTCAGCATCTTTAACCATTGACTTGTTTATAATTGCTGCAGTCGATTGCAGATGGAACTAAAATGAGGTCCCGCCACTCAGTTTCTGATTGTGAGCGCTGTTGTTTGTTCATGAATAAAAACATGAGTGTGGTCGGGGGTTAACAGCCTCTGCTTTGTCCGAGCCAGACCTCACCCATTGGTGCAGTTGGTGCTGTAGTGTATTCTCGGCTCACTGGAGGCTAACTTCAACAGCTCATTCCACTCCTTCTGCCACTCCTCCTCTGTGTACACCAGACCAGACTGAGGAGAAAAGGAAAGACACACACACACACACACACACACACACACACACACACACACATATTTAGAGGGCGAGTGTCAAATGTCACAAAAGCATGCAGTGACGTTGTGGCGTCCCACCACAAGGTTACATGCTGACAATTGAGGAGAGAGATTTAAACAAGTCTGTTTAAATGACACAGACAAAAAACAACAGACATCATCAATATCCAGATTTTAACCTCCATATATGGAAAGAAGAAAAGTTATTTTTCCTCAGACATTCACACAAGAAAGCTTCCAAGTGCAGCCACAGTCATCTGCCGCTGCCCACTAAGCAGCTCCTCTGGAACATTTTTAGTTTGAAGTGATTTGCTTAAGGACAACGCAAATACAGTAGATGTTGACGAATGGGTGAACATTAAGCAGTCATGCGTGTGGGCACTCTCTCTGTGGGGGTCTGCATACCGTGTGCAGCTACTATGGAAAACAAACTCAGGCTCTGTTCAAACTTGGCATTAACATGCGTCTCCACGTGCACGTCGAGCGACCACTTGTGATCAGCTCTCACTTCACCCCTCTGTATGCAAATAGACATGTCCATTACATTATTTCTGTTTTACGAAGAGGAAATGCATTGTTGTTTTTTGTGCACTCCCTGTGCCTAGTCTCCCGGAAATTAAAAAAGAAAGAAATCCACACAATACCGACTTGGCGTGTTCGAGACGTGGTGGAAAAACGAATGAGTCTGTACGTTCGGCGGAGGATGTCAGTTGAGTGGGTGCTAAGAGAATGTGGCCAAGTGCAGTCCAGGCCACGTCCGACTGCGGTTTAAGAGATCGGATCTCAACGCTGTCCACTTTTGATCAGATCACCGGAGACACATGTCAATCCCAGATACGAGCAAGGCCTTAGTTTGCTGTGACGCTTGCTGGGCAACAATGCTCTCAAGCTCAGAAGATTCTCAAATGCTTCAGACTAGATCTGCTCTCATATAGTCACTACAGGGTTTACAAAGATGAGCCAGAGAAATGTGCAGCCTAAATACCACACCTCTTTGTTCTGCTGGGTCTGCTGCCACCTCCACCGGCGCTTCAGTGCCTCTCTCTCCAGCCCGTGATCCATCAGCGAATACAGGGACTTGCGAAGCATCAAGTCCCGGTCATGAAACCCCCACATGCCTGCATTGCAAACACGGAATTAAGACATTTTACACACATAAGAAACCGGCAACTGAAAAGCTGGACTTGCTGCTGTTTCATTGTTTAAAGAAAACAGGATAATACTAGTTTCATAACTACTATCCAGGAGATGCACTACAAAGTCTGGAACAATGCATTGCGCATTAGATGAAGCATTATTAATTTTCCGGACTAGGGCTCCTAAGTGGGCCATAAAAGGCTAAGTGAGTGTGCGATGCAACATTGTAAAATGCAATTAGCGCTTCAGCTAACAATTAAGCTATTTAATGAATGTTAATAGAGTGTGAAACTGCATAGTATTGGGGTCTTGTCAGAAAAAGGTATGTGATACTCACCAAGCGAGGCTGCATGTAACAGGCAATTTCCATCTCCGCTCGTTGCCAGGGGCAGCAGACTCTGACAGTTCGGAACGACTTTTGTCCACCAATTCAGCCGACCTGCAGGCCAACAGGAGAGACTTAACTCGTCTGTTTGAATTACAAATATAGCATGGTAGTGAAGTGCCCATAGTCTGGTCCCGACAATCAGGGACAAAGGAAAAATATCACGACTGTTGGTATAAAAAGCCAAATTTGATTCAGAGATGCATTTGGAAAAGCATCTGGTATAAATTTGACATTTTTGGGAAGCTGATGCCCCTAAAGTTGAGTGTTAGTTAGGACAAAGGGAACTGTTTTCAAACATGATCTCTGGAAAATGTCTGAAAAACTGCACCCAGACATTTTCCGCAGTCAGGCGCGTTTGCAACAGCAAGAACAATTCCGGAACTTTGTGGCATCCAGGAAGACCATGCAGGAGGCCCGACATGACGATTACTGAGGAAATCATTGTTTACAGTCATCAACACATTCTCACTCTGACATTTTCTGGAAAATTATAAAGGTCAGGTAGAAAAAGTTCTGGAAAATGTCTGGAGCAACATTCGCAGACATTTGCGTGCTCACATACAGCCCCTCCGCAAAAGTTTAAGGAAATGTCCAGACTTCAGTGCATGTTTTAAACAGCTTAAAGCGCCAGAAAGCGATTTGGAGAGAGCTTGTCTCTCTCTTTGTTGTTGTTGTGATTTTACTGATCTCGCAAACCACTCCGCCAAAATGAGTTGCGCCGCCACCCGCCAACACGTGTCCTAAGGTCTCGACGAGTGATGTTTACAAACTGCATTCGCAGTGTTGTGAGGTGTGGTCCGCACCATTTTTTGTTTACGATTCATAGAACAAGAACTGAGCGGAAAACCCACAGGTGAACACACAAAAGTGATAGCTAACGGACACTGAGGATCGCTTACTGCCCCTTTAAGTTACAGCTGAGTCATTCTGCAACTGTCAAAATCTCTCTTATTGTTTCTTTCTCATTACTACTGGTGTTGGCGCAACCTGCATGTAAACAAAGCATACCGTTGAAGTTTGATTTTTCAAACCACCCACATCCAACACCCTGGAGCTTTGAAAATTCCCAGATACTACTCACAGAAAACAGAAGTGGTATTCGCTACAGCCCTAGTTCATCCAGTGAGAGGGTGTGTGATGGGTTTTAAGCGTAGAAAGAATCTTGGGCCGGGTGTTCGGTTTAGCTCACCCGCATGCTCCAAGGCCACCATCATCGACTGCTCTATGAGATCCCTCTCGATGAAGCCACGAAAGTCATCCTGGTACACGGTGAGGTCTGGTAGTTGGAAAGTGCACAGGGGCGTGTCCAGAAGTGGCTCGCAGCTGCTGCCACCAGTGCTGGAGACGTGAGAACGGGCCAGGGACACAATGGTTGAGCTGGCATGGGAAATACCCCTGGACAGGCGCTTCTCTGTGGCTGTAAAAGGGAGAGAAAAAGAGCAGATGATGAGGAGAAAAGTCGAAGTTAACAAGCAAACTTAGGAGAAATTTGGAAGAGAAAAAAAGAGAGAGGGGCCATGTTGCAGTGGTTAGCAGCCAATGACTGCAGTTCTTGAGTGTGTAAGATTGCACTTGTTATTACTGGATGGTAATTGTCTTGGCCTGATTTGGGATGTTACACATTAGCACGTGTCCTCATTTAACATCACTTACTGAGTCCAGCACCTTAAACGGGTCAAATTGTGCTATGCACCATTAAGAAAAAACTAAAAAGAATCATCTCACTTGCCAGTGTCCTCACCTTGCACCACCTCATCTTGTCGGTGGAGTATAGGTCGACCGACTCTCGCCATCTCCCTTTCGGAAGGCAGATACGCTCTCTCCTCTGTGATCGAATACGCCAGGTTCCCAGCATGCACCTGCCGCAGCTGCTCGAAGTCACTGAGTGCAGCAGTGAAATCCCAGTTCTTTCCTACAGAGAGAGAAAGAGAGGGGCCCGGGGACAATATGTGTTTGAGCCAACAGGTCCAGTGTGACAACCTGAATCTTCCATTTCAAGCAAATTGCACATCCCTGATGAGTTTAAACATTTACCCCAAGATGATAGGCTGCCTTATCTTACGTAAAAGGTCACTGGCACATTCCTTTGCTTGGACAAATATCAGAAATTGGTCTCGCTTCGCTGGTTTGCTGCCGTTCTCCGTGTTGCATTGCTTTTTTAACCCATATTCTTATCTGCAATGTGTGTTGCTGCTAGGCAACAGGCACTCTGTTGACTCAAGCTATACCTTCTTTCAGTGAATGTATAATAACCTAATCAACAGTGACAAGGCAGAGGCACCATCTGAGACAGCGACCATCGCCAACCTCTCTCTTTTTTTTTCTAGGAGTTAAACTTGATTTCATAAATAATGATGTATTGCTAAAGAGTCTGATTTGATGTTTATCCGTGAGTATTTATTGTGTAGCATGTGCACAGGACAACAAAGGAGAGGATTAAAAAATTCTGTGCAACTCACCCTCTAGCAGATCTCTGGCCAGTCCCGGTTCAGCTCCAGTGGAACGGACAAAGTCGGACAGGACTGCGTCCATATCCACGGTCATGTGATCATGAATTCACAAGTGGGCGGGTTGCTTTTGTGCAGAATTTCTTTTTTTATATATATGTACAAAACAAAGAATCTGCTCTCCGGCAAAAGGGCACCAAGGGAAGGGGGTGAGGGGGAGCAATCCTCTACCTCGAGCTATTCTACTAGCCACACCTGGAAAAGAGAGAACAGATGGAGAAAGATTAAAACTACAGGTATAAACTCATCAGAAGTTAAAAACATCCTCCATGAGGATTAACAAAATCGTACAAGGGATGAAAGGAGTGTTAGAGGTAGAATGTTTACAGCACTGAAAAGGGGATTGAGCAGGGTCATTATACCAGTGTGCTTCTCATTCAAAAGCCAGTCTGTTGTGGCCTGGCTGCTTTTGAACTTGACACCTTTAACAGTCACTCGACCTGCCCATGACAACAGCCACGGCAAACAGAGTGTTTCGCAAAAGCTCAAATTTGCATCGAAACCTAATTAAAAGTCAGACAGCAACATGTAAAGTGGGTAATTTCACTGTGGTTTCAGTCTTCATCCAGTCTTTTTTTAAACACTTTCTAATCTGCTTAACGTTTTACACAAAATATTTATGAATACAGAAAAACTGTCAGAAACCATGGATTAATTCAAAACTCATGATTATTTCAATATCTAGACTCCCAATTAAAGAAGTCGGGCCCGTCTTCAGATACGACCTGATCACCATGTACAGTAAACACAAGAATTTTACTGACAGGGCAGATAACTTTTAAATTCTGTAAAATGGTTTGTGTGAAATATTCTGCAAACAGCCAAAACAAACTCTGCTTACACTCCATAATCAGCTTAATAGAAGCCAATATTTGTTTTTCTGTTGTAGGTACTGTGAGCAAATGTGCTTTTACAAATTCACTCGAACAGTATGTTACAGCCAACATTATGTCCATCAAGAAGTCCCCTCTGAAATCAATTAAGACAATTTTGCGCTTCAATTTTCAATAGCAAGCCCAAAAGGACCTGCAGCAGTTGGGCACCAAGAATCAATTCAGAAACATTATCAAGATGGGGTTAGGGTTAGTAGGGGGGGCAGTATCAATGGGCCGTTGACACAAAGGATGTAGGGGGTGATCAATGGCAGATAAAAGGAATGAATCGAAGTAGCCCTGGCCCAAAAGATAAAGCTAAAAGCCTTTCCTTTACCAGGAAAGATATTCTGAGCGAACACACATTTTCAGCAGTTCTAGGAGGCAAATCTGGACACTTACAGGCCTTGTTCTGGAACATCTGTCCTCACAGAGCACTTTGCTGTGAGATAGTGCTTTTTATCTTAGGGCATCAACATTGGAAGCACAGTATACTCATTTTACTAGGACAAGAGGCCAGTTAATCATTGAAAATCACGGGGAGACAAACTTACAGACTTAGACCACATTCAGACTCACACAGTCGTGGGTCACATTGTGTTCTGACCGAAAATAGGAAACCAGGGACCGTGCTGGAGTGAGCGTGTTGCTGTAGGTACCAGTAAAAGCAGCTCATACTTCTCTCTAAAAGAAGATTTTACAGTTCATATCAACGTTGCTATCATTTTTTTCTTATGTCAAATTAACACGATGAGGACTATAAGCAACGATTAGTACGTTAGTTAAACTGCAGATAATTTATCGGCAAATGTTCTGATAATAATTGAAAGTTTGTTTGTTGTTTCTATTTTACAGATGTAAAGATGAACCTAATTGAGAAAACAATCGACGAAGCAACACCAAAAACAGTCATTAGCTGCAGCCCAATGTAGAGCACACGGTAAAAAGGTCTAAAGTGCACTGCAGAGCCAAACTGTGAACAGGGAACACCAGTCAGCACTCGGTCTAACTGAAACGAACGAGGAACCTTTGAGTGTTTTTGACACAGAAGCTATTGTCAAATTGGAGCTTTTGTCACAGTGCGCTCTATAAGGGTCAGTGTCATGTGACCTTTTTTGCCCCTTGTTCTGATGAGTGACTGCAGGTTGGGTTTAGTGCACAGGGATTTGGGAGTGTAATTAGGTTAATAAAGTTCAAGAAATTCGACTCTCCCACTTCAAGCAAAACAAGGAAAAGAAAAAAAGAGCGCAGAAAGCGTAACATCGTGCAGAGAGCAGCGCTGTAGACATCAAACTGCAACTCACATTTTTATTTGTTATGTAATTCAACTTTATGCAGTTTAGTCTAAAGTGTGGAACGTATCCACTTCATCTCACATGCCACCATGTCAGAGGTCAGTCTAGAGGGCTGCTGACTGTGATGTTTCCAAAAATGAAAAAAAAACATTTGTAATCAAAGTCTTAAGATTGATGGTTTTTAATAGGCTGGCAGCAATATCAATTGCTTGAAAACCAAAGCAGGGCCAACTTGTATTTATGATCGCTGGAGGTTCAGTCACGTCTTCACTGACTCTGATGATTTAAGCAGAGTCCAGCCTCTATTTTTTTTACTTGACAGCAAACCCCCTAAAGGTAATCTGATGGATTAATTAATGATTGCTGTTGTTTGGCAACAAATCCTGGCACATGGCACACAAAAAACACAGGGCGATAAAAGTGAAGGGCTGTGAACAGAATGTACAAACACAGTTCAACAAAAGGCTGTTGTCACCCTGAGCCTGGAACATCAGCCCATTCCTATGAACCCACTGTGATGTATTTGATGTAATGTCACATGGGTCTCCTTCAGAAACACTTATAAAACCATTTTGTTTAAGAAAAAGACAGTATTCTTAGACAGCGAGTCCCACAAGGCCGTTGGTGTTACACCACAATATCATAAACTGATGCACCGAAATGAAAATTGTTGACCATTGTATGATTAAATAGCCTGAATGTGGTAGTACAAGCACAATTTATAAATCTTTATATAATTCAATTCAATTAAATTGTATTTGTATAGCGCCATATCACAACATACATTGTCTCAATATATAATATATAACACTGAACTATTCTTTTTTTTTTTTTACATTCCAGCAGACACTATACCAGCAGCTCACAATATAACTTTGAACAAATTAGAACAAATAAAATAAAATTCTTTATAATAATTTATACTTTTTTCTTTTCGGCAAAAAACTTTTATGCTGCGTGTAATTTTATAGGGGGGGATATTAGAAGATCAGCATGTCGCCTGCCTCTTGTTTAGTTATGCATTAGTGTAGGTTTCACAAATAACAAAATACTTGATCATTCTGCAAATCAGCACCACCTTATTAGTTATAGATATCAGTACTTTGAAAAGATTGTGCAAGAAACTGTGTCTGTTCCGTACAAAGAATCACACAGCCTCTTTTGTGGAGGAGGAAAGGGCTGTTTTCTTCTTTTTCTCAAAATATTATGACTTTTTCCTCATTAAATTACGACTTTATTCTTGCAATATTATGACTTTCCTCTCAATTAGATAATCAAACTTTTTTTCTGCAATATGGCCCGAATACTCTGCAGTATGTTTGGACAATGTAAAGGAAATATCATTACTTATCAATTTATTGGTCAGATTCGCCTCTGCGAGTCAAAGTATTATTGAGGAAATTGTTTTGGTTACTTCCTTTTTTTAATTAGTGCAATTACAGACTACGGAGGTGAAGAACAGTTGACATGTCAGAACGTACAGATATTAACAGGTTGTGAGTTCAAATTCAAATCAGAAACTGCGGTGCTGCAATGTAGGTATTTACCAAAGTGTCTGATATTGCACCTTACAATTTCATTGACACATTGTTGGCAGGGGTTAGAGTTCATCATTTATCAATTTTATTCTTGATAAATTGTATGGAAGTTTAAGTAAAGCTGTGTCCAGACTCGCTAAAAGCGATGTTGCGTGGCGATCACATAACCGCAATAAAAATGATGTGTCATACCCTCAAAATACTTTTTTTGTTTGGTGGCCAACATTTTTCAACTTGGCAGCCAGAAAAGGAAAAGCCAAACAATAAGGACCCTATGTGGACCACTGGCCAACGTTAACAGCGCCGCTGCCAACGCAGGGCGGTCAGTGATTTGTGTCTGGGATGGCTGAGCTTTTGTCTAGCAGGAGGGCTTACGTAACAGAAGCTGCTGACAACACGTGGGTGCTGGGCTGAGGGCTGGGAGAACGGCTTGGATCGCTGAGGGAGACAGCGAGGTCAACGCAGCCCACCGTGTCAGCCCTTGGTGGACTGAGAGGGTCAATTCACTGCCGGGAGCAGGGACAGAAGATTGTTTTGGTAGCCTTTGGATTATTTAAGGAGGAAATGTTTTTTTATAATCTTTTTCTGGAATAGATGCACCCTCATCTGTGACATTCTCTACATTCTCACCAGGAGAAATGGCTGAGTGTGGCCCGCGGTTTTCTGCTGCTGACCAATCAGAAGCTGAGGAGCTTAAGTGGCCCGATCATGTTGACGGTGGTGGGAGGATAGGGGAGTTGTTTATTGAGTTCTTAGCTTGAGGGGCTCAAGAAGCCTGGATCTCTAAAGACAAGCACAGACTAAATTACCCTGTTTAACTGGTCATTTCTTCTTTAAATAAGCAGGAGAGAATATGACGACACTGATCAGTGAATAACAGGGGAAAAAAAACACTGGCCGAGCAGTGACACAGCTACATAAACAAGACATTTTTAGATACTAGAAGAAGAAAAAATATTTAGCCTGGTGCCAGACATCTGAATCACTGCACACACGCGCGACTTCTCTTTTTTTAACAAAATAAATGAAATCTGGGCTGATTCATTAAATTAGCACAAAATCAATGTACACAGTCGTTACTGCTCTTGTGCTGTGATCACACCAACTGCAAAATGAATATTCGTAAACATGGTGAATGCGCCTGGGAATGCCGGTTTTGCGAACTATGGCTAAAGCTAGTGTCCAACTTCCTGGCTCACTTTCTGTCAAGCCCTCTCCTTTTTTCGCTCCGGTCACGATAAAAATAACAACTCATGTCAAAAAAGCTTGGGGTGCCCCGATTATAGCGACAATAGCTTTATCCTCAATTTCTAATACGACGTGAGGACGTCTGGCTGCGGGTTTACTTTGACTTTGGATGTAATCTCATCGCGGGAATTTGCGTCGCATATGCATCGCATATTCGTCGCATTTGGTATGAATGCCCCATTTAACTACTTCGGTTAACACTATATTGTAATCGTGATTCTTTTAAAAAAAATTGTTTTTATTGTCATTGTTGTTTGTTCTTTTAGAGTCCAGGGTTAAGTTGTGGGCTGGAATTTTTTTTTCAGTAGCCTCAGGTGAGGCAAAAAACTAGGCCTGGAGTCTATTCTGTGCAAAAGGTGCCAGTGAGTGTCATGCTCCACTGTGTGGCTCAATATGGAATGACCTAAATTAAAGCAACACCATATATATATCGTACAATTATGATATCTATGGTAACCAACCGTTAACAATAACAAGCCAATAGATTGGAACCTTATCTAAATATTTCATGATTTAAAGATCAATTATGCAATTTGTTTGTCCTCAGAAATGGGAAGGAACATTAACATACATTATTAATAGAGTCTGTGCAACATTAGGAACCAAAGGATTTTGTGTTGCTCATGGTCGTTAAAGATGTAAGCAATTTAGATTAAGTTTAACACACAGACAGGGGCGTGCAGTGATTAGCACTGTCGCCTCAGAGCGAGAAAGTTCTTGGTTCGAATCCTGTTTCGACCCAACCAACCAACTAGGGGGTTTGCATGTTCTCCCTGTGTCTGCGTGGGTTTTGTCCGGGTACTCCAGCTTCCTCCCACACTCCAAAGACATGCGGATTGGGGTTAGGAGTGGCCGATCTGACGATCTTATATCGTGAATGTTTCTGCAATGCTCTGGAGAACGCGGATACCATAATGACTCTAATAGAAGACAGTCTTGTCACAGAAAACTGGGCGTGCATTCATGCATTTAATGACTGTAGTATCGTTAAGCTCCAACGTCATCTGTGCTGCTAACGGTATTGAAAAAATGAATGCATTCATCTATGATGAATCTTCGCTATAGAGCACAACACTTTTTGAACGCCTCTGGTTCCGGAAGTGAATTTCCCATTCATTTACTCCATTGACATTTCATAAAATCCTTATATCCATATATAAAGAGCCTATTTAAGCCTGGAACCGAGCCGATAAGCTACGAGATGAATTGCTATCATAAAATTCATAATTCGGGGCAAAAGAAAATTTGGAAAACAGAAAAAAAGGCAAAGGTACAAGACTGTTCATTATTATTTTGAGAGCGAAGGGACTACTCATCCCATAAGAGTATTGCGAATTCATTTCCAATGACTTCCAACCGACAGTTTAGCTTCTTCGTGAATTTGACCTTCATCATCATCACTATAGTGTTTATGTTGTTGATGATAGTCTTGTAATGTATTGCAGCTTGTGTTTTGTGTGCGTTTATAGTGTATAATAACCGTAGTGGTAGCGGCGGGTACCAGTAACTCATGCTGCGTTCCATTACATCTCGGAACTCAAAAGCCGGGGTTGTTGGGGTTCCTCCGACTCGACAAGGCATTGGAGTTGCAACCTCAGACTCGGAGGTCTGTAATTTCGAGTTCTGAGGTATAATAGAACGACAACCCGAGCTCCGAGTACAACGGAACGGCGATCGCCACCAATCAAAGACGTTGATGTTACACTTTAGGATGGGGGGTATATCTCAGTGACATTGCGAATAAAAACAAGGTTGATTTCATACGGACTTGTAGCTTCTACATGTGCATACACCATCGTTTCACAACCTGGTAGCATGTGGTAAGTCTACAGTACATTGGATGGTTACGAGATTATGGCTAATAATCAAAATGTCAATGGAGAATATGAATGTGATTTTTACATTCATTGTTGCGCTCTATTCCCAATCCGACCTGTCCTGTGGAGGGGGCGGGGCCAGCTCTCACTGCCCGTCTGTCAGAAGCACACAGAAACACACTGACCTGCTCTGCAGCAGGAGTCAGCTGCAGCAGTCTGACGTGAAACAAAGAATCGGGCCTAGGTTCAAGCTCAATAAAGCGGATCCCGATCAGTTAAAAAATGCCTTGATCTGCCCTCCCTATCGGACACCCCTACCCAGAATAGTTGTGTTATCTGATCAGTCTGTGGTCAGTTACTCAAATAGGATGACTGAGTTGTTCCGTTTCCTTTTAATGGTCAGGACATGACGAATGACCCGTCGAGTTATCTGTCTGTTCTACTTTATTTTTATCACATGAAACTCTCCTGTGATCTCAGCGAGTGTAACACTCCCTCTCTCTCAGCCTTGCAAAACCATATGAGTAAGCAAACGCAAGCCAGAGATAGAGAGATAACTGTGACCTCAGTGCTCCATCTCCGGTCCAGAGTGATGGTGGGATAGAGAACGAAAGCTTTCAACCTCCGGACACAGCAATGACCACTGACAGCTTGAGCCAGACCAACAACCGAGCCAATATTTGCTTGTTTATCAGAAATGCTATTGGTGTATGAGTTGGCCAATGAGTAAATAATATAATATAATAGTTAAAAACTGCAGTACAGACAAACGTTACCAAA
This sequence comes from Scophthalmus maximus, assembly GCF_022379125.1. NCBI lineage: Eukaryota > Metazoa > Chordata > Actinopteri > Pleuronectiformes > Scophthalmidae > Scophthalmus > Scophthalmus maximus. The sequence goes on from NC_061534.1 coordinate 16,103,890, forward strand.
GTACAGTAATTTAGAAACAGTTTCTACAGTAATTTATTCAATTAAAATTCCTTTTTGGATTTCTGCCCCCCAACTGGTTACTCCATATCCATGTGGAAAGCCCTGTAGTCGGCTATTTTTTGTGCATATTGTAATAACCTGATTTTTTTACAAAACAGACATTGTGCCTATAACGATAAACATATTGACATGTTATATGGGAAAAGGTATAGTTGTAAATATCAAGTTTAGGGTTTAAAGAAGAATTTAAAAAATAATCAGACAATAATTTATTTTTCAATCCAGCACTACGAAACTATCAATCCAAGAAAATAACCACCAAATGAATCAATAATGAAATTAACAGCTGCGGTCCAAGTACATTGTCCCACATAGTCTGTATCTTTATCAGTTCTTCAAGTCTAAGGGATCGGATTCCCATAAATATATTGTCTAATGTTTTAAACTCTCAAATATCTGTACATCATCCTCAGAAGATCCAGTACCAACCAGGCTTTACTGACAGCTGATGAATGGGAATTTGTAGAGATAATGTAGGAAAAATTACTCGAACAAATGACTGATGCACTTAAGTCTCAAGCAGTCTGATGTTGTCAGAGTTGTCAGTCTAAGTGAGAGCTCTAAAAGTCTGTTATGCTTGTAGCTTACTGTCCTTGAAACCACAGACACAAGCCTTAAAAGTTTGTGGGAGTGAACAGAGCAACAGCTTCCTTGTTAATTGACTTCCCAGTGAGTCAGCGGCCTGTGTCGTTTTTTTAAATACTCCAGAAACAGGGCTTGGTTTGCTGTGAACAAGTTGATCGCAGTAAACACATTACTGCTGGAATAAACGAGAAAAGGAAGAAAAACGAAGGTGTGGTGAGATTGTTGTCCCTCAGCTGCCTTTATCTGTGGAGTGCTGTAATCTGGTTACTGACTGAGCCCAGTCGGCCTACGCTGACTCATTACATAACATGAAAGCTACAGCTGGGACAGAAGCTGATCGGTGCCTGGCTAAGGAACGGAGGAAGCCATATACACAATTCTTCCAAATAGGAATGAACACTCAATAAATATTATCGAAATCACAATACTGGGCAAGTGCAATATCCAATCTGCAGCAGCAGCAGTTTTTGGATAAATGTTCAAATGTGTCACAACATGCAGGTGTTACAGAGATGGTCCTGCCAGAAGATCATACTCTCCAAGTGGAAGGGAACATGCTTGTTTGGTACAGACCTTGTGGCTAATTAATAAGTAGCCCACATCAGCAATCTGTGCCAACTGCACAACGGAACTAAATCCAGCTTGTATTGCATTAGAAATGCAATATAATTAGGATAATATTACATTTGTTTATAAAAGAGCCGCTAGTATCTGACAAACAACGTGAAGGAGACCAAATTTCTGTATCGCTAGGGAAAGGGTACGGCACAAGTCGTGTCTGATAAATAGTTCATGGTTTTTTTGCTGTGGGGAGGGGGGATGAATGGCAGACTTGACCTCAACAAAAAAACTGAAACTGCTGCAAATATTTCGGGTTTTATAATATCTCGGCCCGAGTTTAACACTCGTAAAGCGCCAAATGCTGGTAGATTTTCTGTTTGGTGAGTAAATCTGAGACGACTTTCCGCCATGCTTGTGGGTAAACATTTCTGTAAACAAACCATCTGACCCTAACTGCGACCACACCACGAACAGTAGCCAATCAGAGGCAGAGTACGGCTTCACAGAATGCTGGCAAATGGTTAATGGACTGTATTTATAAAGAGCGTTTCTATTCTTATCGACCAATCAAAGCACTTTAAAGTAAAAGTCACATAAACCCATTCACACACACACACACATTCGTACAGCACGCTGCAATTTGCTGAGCTTTTTGTGTAACGTTCATTCACTGCCAGAAGCCGTCAAGTTAGGGTAAAGTGTCAAGCCCAAGGACACTTGGGCATGCGGACTGGGGGAGGCAGGGATCGACCATCTCTACCTCCTGAGCAACGGCCGCTCTTGTTGCCAGCTACCGTCAGGCTAATTAAAAGCGATATGCCAATATTAGCAAGGTGTATTTACAAGGTGGTCTAACCTACATTCTCCAGAGATCGAGAAGTGATCCCACCGACGCTGCGATGCTGTGGCACCAGGACTCGGACTTCACGGACTGTGCAAAGAAGAGGGTTACCGAGGTAGAGAGCACAGCAACACAAAATCCTTACTCACTCTTTAAAGCGTTATATCATTAGTTCTGGGCCATGTTTTCTTTACGGATATCGTTGCAGCACCGTGTTGACAAACACAAACACGGATAATTACACCCAATACAGCATAGGAAAAGAGAGAGGAGAATATCATGTCCAATTTTGTAATTTTCTGCAACGTCAGGTTCCTTCAAGGGCAACTGGATGCATCGTTTGAATAGTGTAGACACATTACTTTCCGAGGGCTTGAATAATGCCAAAGCTTACGATTCTAAAATAAATACCCCTGTAGGCTCATTTAAGGCTGCTGCCGAAACAAGGTTTTGCATAGCAGAGCAAGTCACCTCCCTTCCTCCATACTCAAAGGCAAAATAAATGTATTTATATAATCACTTTTCAACTAATATGTTCGTTATGGAAGGGATACAAGAGAAATATTCACCTTGAAGTAACAGCAAACAACATAATTGAGGATTCTGTTAGCTTGTCAGCGTTTAGCATGACTTCCTGTTCTGCTGCTGCCTCGCCAAATTCTCCCTTGACCCCCACAGTGGGAGGGGGCTGATCATTTCAGTCACTGTTGGTTTACATCTCAGAAATCAATTCGGTAATTTACTGTGGGGCTATTTCGCTGGACAAAAAGAAACTATGCTAGAAAGCCGGTCATTGGAGAAAAATCAATAACCCACTGAACTGCAGTAAAGCACAATGTCCACGCAGCTGTTGACATGTTAGTTATAGGAACTAGTGGAGCTCTTCAAGTCCATTAGCGGAAGAAAAAAAAATGCTTCTTCATGTGAATCCAAGAAAGCTTTTTGTCTTTAGTGGAGCAGAGAGACCTGATACAGCTTCGGCACGGAGCAGAGAGCTGCCAAATCAATCCTGCCAAATACTAACAGACATGTGGGAATCAAAACTTCTAAAAGGTAGCAGATAAAACTCTCCACAAGGAAAGCAAGTAAGTTGATATTACTATAGTGAATAACATTTTTCTCGGTGAGAAGCTTGTGACATGCACATTCCAGCCCTGAAGACGCCGTGACCCCCAGCTGTGGGCATCTGTGTGTGTACGTAATGCGTAAGGCAACACCAGCCTGAGTGCACACACGGGCTGATGTCAGAGATTCCACACCGTGTTTGCCCTCTTGGAGGCCATGCCACTGGAGCTGATCGGGTCCAAAAGCTGTCGAGTCATCACACAAAAATCTGCCAAGTCTCACTTCCCCCTCGCGGCCTCCCTGGCCGGCCTGCTGGCTCCTGAACATCCAAACCTGATCCATGTGAACTCGGCAGCCAGACGCTCTTTCTCTGCGAGAGCTCACGGCAAAATAAAGTGAAGACAACAAGATCTGCTCGGAGATAATGAATTTGACCTCTGTTAAGTTGTTTGGAGTGTATAAAAAAGCCAACAGATGTGTTAACCTCAGGTCGCAAGTAGATTTGAATTTAACGACCGAGCTACTGCGACTGAATAAAGTTAATCTGATCTAAAAATAGGTCCCGGAATCCACGCAACATGAGAAAATAGCAAACAATTGTTCGTAAAGCTGCCTGCTCTGAGTATTTATCCTTGCATCTACAACAACAATGTGCACTGCTACAGTACCAGTGCACACAGAGAAGCACCACGTAATCTCAGAGTTGCCAGAATTAGAGCAACCTCCCGTTTCAGATGGTCTAAAAATAAATCGGCTCATAATCACAGTTTAAACATAGAAACTCTCGCACTGTGCAGAGTTCAAAAAACAGCCGCCGACTGACATCTAAACACAGTTGGGGACAAAACGCCCTGGTGAACGCCTGATACCTCAAATAGACAATGTGCTCATCTGTTCTCTTAGCGCTCGACACCCGAGGACCTGCCCACTTAGGCTTCGTTTTCATTAACAAAAAGAGAAAGCCGTCTCTGAGGCCAAACTGTTCTTACAGTTTGTTCTTACGATCAAAGCCTCAGATTGTTACGTTGACTTTAACACAGTCGGGCTGGGTGCATACAGGATGAGTACAAAAGATGTTAGAAATTATTCATCAGACTCATCATCCAATGTGTCCAATATTTTTCGATGACGAGGTGTAAATTCGGTGCCAGGACGGGGGCGTGGCTTCAGAGCAAACATCTCTTCGTCGGCGGAGGACTTTCGGAGTCCTTCATAGTCTGCCTAATGTGGATATTCACAAGTTCAGCCGACTGACACAGGCTTGTCAACGTGACTGAAAGCTGAGTCATTGTGAAGCAGAGATCTCTGAATTCACTTAGTTCACCGTTCCCTAAAATCCTGCGCAACAAGAAACAATACACTTTACTTTGTTTTGTGGACAAAAAGTTTTTCTAAGATTTGAATTTGAGTACAAAACTGTATCCTATTCCCAGCAGTGACAACAACTATTTATAAACAGGCTTAACCGGTCGTTTTCCCCTTTAACAGGATGTCTCATTTTAGAGCGGCTTGTGATATATGGGCCGCAGTTTCTATGATTCACTTTGAGAGAGCTGTAAGTAAATGAATGATCACGGTCTCATTCTAAATGTGGCAGCATTTGTTCTAGTAAAACAGCCAATGCAGATGATGGATGGAAAATAATTACAACATAAATTTGTGATGGTTGTTTGTTTTTTTTAAGATCTGCTGAAATTCTACCGACCAATGTGTTTATAATTAGATGAATCAATAATTAGATGCAGCCCTAAAAGTATTAGAAAAAGATTTTTGAATATGTGTAGTAGGGATCGACCGATACCGATTTTTTTTTCATCAGCCTTAGCCGATGACCGATACGGACTGACGATTTTCTTGAGCCGATATTTGGAGCCGATACTACTTTTGCTCCCTCAATTTAATAATTAAATAGAATTAAATTCAGCGGGTTGTCTCATCTGATCTGAGGTTTTAGTCAAAGTGGGGTTATGGCCAAGGCCGTGGCTCGCCTCCCTGGGTAGAGGGAGACGAGGCTCACGTCGCTCTGGAGCATCTCACATGTGCATACACATCTTTTTTTATTTATGTGTCATGCGGATGCATTTGGCCCTATCCCTTCATGGGATTATAAAACACACCTAATTTACAAGAATTTACATCGCCTTCTGGTATTTATATATATATATATACACACACACACATACACACATACACAAACTCGTGAAGCGAATACACCCAAAAAGGAAAGAAAAATCTAAATGAAATTATCAGAACTATTACATATCTTTAATGTTATCATGACTGTAGTTTGGTCAACATTGTCAAGCCGTGGTCTTATTTTCTCTTTTTCTGTCCGTCTTCTGAGAAGGCTCATTATGCAGTCTATTAAAGCCGGCCTCAGAGGTTCCTAGTTTAGGCCCGGGGGCCCACCACCACCGCAGTCCGGCCCAGTAATGACCAGTCGAGGGGTGCTAATTAACAGCCACACCAAGCAGGCTGCTTTGGAGCGGACTATATGGGACCATAAATGACATTCCCACAATCCACAGAGACCACATTACACTGTGCACAGTGTCAGGGTGGGGGACACGGCGGACAAATGTAACGAGGGCATGTGTGACTGCTGCAAAGCCAGCGGATTAGTCAGAAGTGTTCTGACAGCGGCGCAGAGGTACAGTGGGGCCCTGATGTCAGATGCTTTAGACCCCAAATTGCTTCGCTTTTGCGAACATTAGGCGTTGGTTTCAGTTTTCCGGAAATCTGCCCAAACCTGAACTCCCGACTCTGCGGGTGTGAGGCGCTTGTTTGGCCTCGATGTCCTCTCTCTATCGATTATCTAGCCTTTGTGAAGAAATACGAGCCACTGCATCCATCTGAAAACTGCCCACATATTCATTAGTAGAGGGTGCGGCAATCCGACAGCGAATTACAAAACATGTAGGACTCTTTCTTATTAGGATGATTGCAATAATGAAAAATGTATATAGTGAAGTAATAATAATAAAAATAAATAAAAAAAGGTATGGAGCATAGTGCTAAGAATACAGGACTCTCGGGGCCAAACGCTGATAAAAATATATGTTGTCATATTAAAGTCAGGCACTTCACCTACATGATTATGTAGGTCCTACATAACCATAATTTCTAATGGAAAGCAAGTGACAGAAAGTTCCTTAACCATGAGATTTCACTGTACTTGTGGAAAGCTTTTTCATGCTGTCGATTTGCTATACGGAGCATATGTCCTAAATAAAAGTAATGTTTTTTTATTTTTAAACCAAACTGCAAGAGTCAGCGTCCTGATCTTAATCTTAGTATTATTCCCACACATGTAGTAAACCAGACTGATGTAGAAAGTTACCGTAAAAACAATGGACACTGAAGATCCATAGCTGCTAAAAGTTACCTCTCACACTGTTCGCCGGTGTATTTGCAGATTAAACTATACACTGGCAACAAGTGATGTTTCAGGACTGGCAATGTTGCCAAAATACCCTGTTTGCTTAGTGTACAAACAATGTGCTTAATGTTACATAATTCACATTACGAAGGCGAGCTGACTACTGCTTGAATATGAACACCAGCCCTTAGGGAATGCGAGACATTTCTTGCGACACTAACTTGAAATCAGGCTTTGCTGTTTTTAAAATTAAGTGCATTTGTTTGACTCCTGCAAAACAAAATGGGGGGAAAAACGCAGCTACGACTTGGTCAAATGTTCAAGATCGACTCCTGATAAGTCGGCTTGGATGCGAAGCCAACTAAGCCCATGCAGCTAAAGCCAGAGGCTAAACAAGCACCATCCTCTCCAGGCGGGCAGCACTAATGCTCATGCGAATCCCCACGTGCTTTCAGGCCAGGCCCTGTACACAGTGGGACGGACTCCGCGTCACTCCCTGTGTGACGCCATCCTGGGTGACAGGCCCCTCATCAGAGCCGCGTGTGGGATTACTCCCGCTGTCCTGGATCAACAGGGCAGGGCGGGAACGACTGGTGTCTTCTAGTGAACACAGAAAACTACGCTTGTCCAAAAGGTTAAAGCAGAATCGAAATCTCATTATTCATCTGCTATTATACTTATGAAATAAACGAAACAAATGCTGTCATCTTTGGCTAAAACTGTAACTAGCTCCAGTAGTTCTCAAAGCAACCAATTAGTTTTGTCTAGTGTTCTGTTTTATGACTCAGACTCATCAGGTCATATTAGGGTGGATTCAATTAATTTGTCAGTTGAAAGAGATGTTGAAAACAGCACACTAATATGAATATAAAGCAACATATCACACACTAACAGAGCTCCAAAGAGGCCAAATCATCTGCTTATATTGTCCAAGGTGATAAAGAAATTGTTATATCATGATATCAGTGATATTTCAAATTTCTAAACCAAAACAGGAGAAAATTCACTCAACAAATTCTGGGAGATCATTTAAATTTGCTCTGCCAGACTACAGTCTGGATCCGCTCTATTGGGAAGTGATTTTCCCCCTGCAGAAAACTTGCCGGTCCAATCACAACCGATTATCTGACAATGGGCGGGGTTTATACCATGGCGCGGAGGGAGAGCGACTTTAGTAAACAACCAACAATGCCGCTGATGAACATTTGACTAAAAGTACCAGATATTTAAAAAATATATAAATTGTCTTAAATGAAATCATTATATAATTTCAACAGCTGTATAATATGCCGATCACATATCTGACAGGGCAGATGAAGCTGTTAGGGTTTGGCTTGTACAAAGTTTAATCATTAATTCCCCGAAGAAAAGGTGACGGGCATAAAGAAACCGATACAGCAACTGAGCGGCGGCTCTCGTTACCACAGCTTTCCTTGTGGGAGTGGCGCCTCGTGCCGTATGGTGTTATGGCTGCTCGGTTCATATGGCTATATGTTTTCTCACGTTACCGCTCCAACCTACTTTACCAGCCGCTTGTATCGTAGGACAACTGTGAGAATTATCTAAATATAATCCCAGAGCATTCCGCGTGGCTCTACCGTCCGCAATGTGCCGCTCTCAAAGTCAAGCAGCTGCTGGCACCCAGGTAGACGTCCCTGAGTTCACGGTCCCTCCTCCACCCTGACACAGACAGTCCTGGGCACAGGCTGGCTGCTGTGTCACAAGACTGGCAGGCAACCAGCCCTGCTGAAGGAGGGTGGGTCTGCTGCAGGGAGTTTTTTTATGAGTCGCTGTCTGGACACAGTGGCCTCTCGGAGACAAGCCACCTATTGATCCCCATCTCACTGTGGTGGTGCGGGGACCAAGGTAGTTTTCTCTTTCCTATCACATCTGTTCCTGTCTTCATGAACACCGCTACTTGGAGATTAGAGCACAAATGCATGGCGGTAGATGTGTGTTATTTATTTTTTATTATGTCAATTTATTCTTGCTGACAATTAATTAAAAGTGCAAGACTTCTTGCCTTAGTGCCTAACCTGGGCTAAGCAAGTACACTGCAGAATAAAAGGGGACATGTTTCCTTCACACAAAAGTCATGTGTTTGTCCTACTAACCTGAAGAAGCATGCGTCTACTTACTTATTAACCTGACCGTGTTTCAGACATCCTATGGGAATACCTCCGCGGCCTACATGAGCCGAGCTCTGAAACTGACACTGGATCCCTGGACACACACACACACACACACACACACACACACACACACACACACACACACACACACACACACACACACACACACACACACACACACACACACACACACACACACACACACACACACACACACACACACACACACACACACACACACACACACACACACACACACACACACACACACACACACACACACACACACACACACCTACCTGTTTGGGGGAGCCCGGCGAGAGATGAATTTAAATTTTCATACCCTCTGTATTGCTGAAGCAGCGTGGTGACCCTGTGAAACACTATATGAACCAAGGCGGTCTGAGCAGCCACAGACGTCCGGCATGAAAACAGTATGATCCACGTTAAAGATATTAGGGATATTAAAGATAGCTAAGATAGTAACGCAAACCCTTTAAGAAGAGCTAATACTCCAGACTAAACATTTCCCCACTGAAAAGATAAACCGACTGCATGCTTTAGGAAATGATGAACTGAGCACCACATTATAGCTGCCCCATGCTCCATTGTGTTATTGTAGGACTCTGCTTGGCGTCACAGCAAAGCACAGTGAGCCAATAAACCCATTGACATCAGGTCTTGCCACTTTGCAACTTCAGGAGGACAGTTTTATGCAAACCCGCAGGGAGGGAGCACATGTGTCTTCATAGCACTGATTTAAGGGTGTAACAGTACCAGGAATTTGGCAGGCGGCACCAACACAAAGAAATAATGATTCTCTGCATTTTGTCAGTGTGCAAGCAGCTGCTTCAAATGACTCATACGGTGACAGACCAATCGTGTGTGTCAATGTTCATTTTTTAAAGTCATCATTACATTTTGACAGACTGAATCGCGATGACAGCAGTCAACTAAAATTATGAGCAACGGGCTCATGATGTGCTGCATTAGAAATTAATTAACATTTGCCTTTCTAAACACTGTACGAGGGAAACTCCCAAACACTAAACGGTAACGTCATCAATACAAAGTTGACTGAAACAAGCACAACAGCTGCCTTTTAAAAAAAAAAAGTTTAAATAACTTTGAGGTGTTTTCTCCGTTTATTTGAAAGAGTGAACATTTCCTTTTTGGCGTTTGGTCATCTCTAACTTAATGCTCCACACATCAACTCTTGTCTCAGACCTGTTGGATGGGAACTGTCGAGATTTTATTGATACCATTATTCATTCTGCTTATTTGTCCAATTCCTAAATGATTTCTGATCAACTTTCAGCGTCAGTGCGATGTCATGAACACAGCTTAGAAACGGCGCAAAAGCTGTGATCATTTAGGGTTTTCTTAGTCAAATATTCTGATAATGTTATTCAACATGGGATATTCATCCACTGTAACAGACATTCTGCTCTGCTGGGAAGCAACTGCATTCTTGCATAGAGACTCAAACACGAGGTATTCCTAGAATGGTCATGCTGCGAAGATGTTTCAGCGCTTTGCTGGTGTTTCCACCCTTACTTAAAATGACCATTTCACAGACATTACAACTAAGCACCGTCGCCGTGTCTTTGTGAAATGAAGCCACACGTTGGACCAGTTTCTCCTCTCTTCCGTGAATCCTCCACGTATGCAGCAGCATTAGTGTTCGACCGATTTATCGGCCGGCCGATAATATCGGCCGATGTTTGCGTTTTTTACGTGTATCGGCATCGGCCGATGCGCGGCTGCTACGTTCGACAATAGTTTTTTTTGGGAGGGCAGATCCGGTCGCCTATCGGGCCCAGCCCCGCTCTCTCCGGAACCATTTACCCAGCGCCGTCGTGGTGCCTCTGCCCTAGGCTGCACGCCCGCCGGGTACCCAGAAAAACCATGCAGACATTGATTAAAGGAATTGATAAGCTTGAGGGGCATACAATTCTGATGGTTTGGACCATTTGGAACCAGTCCTCGATTCCCTTCCTGCTGCTTTACAAACACTCGCTGCCGCCTTTCCACACACATGTTTGTTCATTTCTCACAACATCCTCGGCACTAATCATTTAACATAAGCGGAGAACAACGACAACACCTCAGCGTTCTCAGCGGCTGTGTCATCTCATCCGTGTCGTTTTCGAACAAAACTATTGTGAAAGGTTTACCGCAGCACATTTGAATGCAAGTGGAGATCTCTACGTGATGAGAAAACCACAAATTTTCAAATCAAAGTGCAATGACTCTGTGACTCAACACAAGCTAAAAACATATTGACTTGTTCTGTGCCATGGTCGTAAATTGATTTATCTAGTGCCGAATCATTCACAAACAGGCCTCTATCATCTGATTACTGACAAAGTGTCTGAACTGTGTTTTTGTAGTGTTGAGTGGTAGAAATGGGGACATTATGACGACGGATATTTCTCCCTGCGTACACCATGCCAGCTTGGAACCTGAACCGCATTAGGAAGGATGCTACACCCTCCTCCACTTAAAATATTTGCCCGAGGTCCTCTCCGTGCTGCTGTGTGCATCAATATGTTCCTTGAAGGACTCGCATGCTGACGCCCGACAGTGCAACCTCATACACACCCTCACGGAGACTATGCAGCAGGGGTACGGAGCTTCTTCAAGCTGCAAGGTGGACCCCAGAGCCGGCAGGCGACAGCGCACTGGCTAAGCGAGTGATGGATCAAAGATCAAATCCAATGGCTCATATTCAGCAGTATTAAACCGGGAGTTCATAAGTGTACTTGGCAACTGTCACCCTGCACAGCCACTGGAATGAGTGAAAACAAAAGGGGGGGGGGGGGGGGGTGGTCTGTGGTGGGTTCCTTTTACCTACATCACAAGAACTTGTTTCTTGGGGTGTCCCATCGACCGTGCAAGTTGAGGCTCCTTCTGGCTGCTGCATGCCCTCCCAACAACATAAACAAAGAGTGGCCCCGCGGGCCACAGGGGCCCGTGCCTCTGTCCCACTTCCCATGTTGACCGTCCGTCCTGGCGGCGGGGGTGGTGGTGGTGGTGGTGGTGGTGGTGTCCCAGCAAAACAAACGCGAGACGTGAATAATTCAAGGCAAAGTGTAAGGCAACCCTCTCCCCACGCGGGAAATGACGACAAATGCCCCCCCCCCCAGTCCCGGGTTTCACAACGAGCATATGAAGCCTCCCGACGACGAGCCGACGACGAGCCAGCCCAGGCGGTGTAGTCACACGCGTCGGAGGGGCTGCGAGGTGTCGGGGAAGAAACGCCCCAGCGACGCACATTTGACTCACTCGGCCGAGTTAAGTCACGTAACGCCGGCCTGATGGGAACCGGTCGTTCCGCTGTTGGGGCGTGAGAACGCGCGCACGAGCGGCCGCCGACACTAAGCCGGTGCTTTAAGCAAATGTTACGTCACGCGTGCGCCTTAGACAAAAACACCAAAAAAACGGCCGCGAGATAATCTGGATCGTGACTGCGAGCCCTTCGGAACGCCGGCTGATAAAATGCAAAATCAAGTGGTGCCCTTTGGCACAACTTTAAATGTAGCGATTAGGCTGCACAACTATCGCTGACAGCTGGGAAAAGAAAAGAAAAAAAGAGAGCAAGGGGGGAACAAAAAGACAAGCTAATGCAACGTTCAAGCAACCAGTAGTGTTCAGCAACCTGCTCCCTGCACACGAATCCATCTCAGCGCCTACGATGATGATGATGATGACGATGATGAGGATGATGTCTTGTCCTACATGTTAACTCTGAGCCGGCTATTATGACCACGACTATTCACTGAAACTAAATATAAACGAACAATACACATGCTTACATAAACGCATTCGAGGCGTTCGAAACGCATGGAGTCCGTGCACCGCTTCAAGCCCAGCAACTTTATTTTCAGACCCCTCGAATTCTGCATTTTTGGAGAACCACTGCGCTACGCGCGCAGGGATTTTCGTTTCGGATGAGTGTTGTTTTTTATTTGAAGTAAGCAGACCAACCCCATAGCGTTTGGCTACTAGCAAGTGGGCTACATCAAGCCTGGCTAATCAGCGGCTAACGCTAGCGAACGTGAACGCTAGTAGCCACAGTATCCCTTTACTGCTTACCTTGTGCGGCGTCGCAGATGTTGTTTTCGTCGTCCCATTAAGTTGCCCGGCAAAGTTGCTCAGCTCGCAGAAAACCTAACCGCCTCCGAGACCGACGAGTCCAAACTTTTTTAGCATCTTTGTATGTGGAACTGTGCGTAATATCCCAAACCGGACCACAACCGACAAAGTAATTTCTCCACCACTTACAACAACAACGTCAACCGATGGGTTGACCCGGCCCCCCGACGAGTAGCCAGCCATTCAGAGAGGGGCATCTATATGACTGACGCTAAGAAGAACCAATGGGCATTCTCGGGGGCTTAGCCTGACGTTCTCGAGTAGAGCAAGCACCCAATGAGAAAGACCAAACACAAAGCGTTCATCCGCCAATTGGCTGCAGAGAAAGAAGGGGCCAGGGGTTTTGTCCGAGTAGCCTATGAGTGTTGCACCGAGTCCGGAGTGACAGGTGCTTCAGAGTTCACTAAATAGCCTGGGCGTCACCATTGCCTGGGTGAGGTCATCTGGGATGATGTAAACCCTACGTCATTAGCAGTATTTAACAAACTGCACAATAGGCAAAACGTTTGGCTTTTAAAAAAAGGTTTTTATTTTTCTCCAAGTCATATAAAACAAAACACTCCAGCATAATAAAATGCACATAACAATGAGCAAACAGAATTTTTTTTAAGTGAACACAAACATGGATTAACCTACAAGCTGGCTGTTGAAGGTAAAAACAGAGTTTCACGGATTGTGGTTGAAAAGAATTTCCGTCTGTTGCATTGCTAAGATGCATCAACAATTTACAATAAATTGCAAATGATGCTATTAGACAGCTTTATTCTTTAGGTTTCCATCTCTTACCCAATCTCCTTACCCCACTACATGAAGCACACAACTACATGCCATACAACTGTTACGGAAAAATATTGTCAAACATTTTTGAGACTGGCTTCGAATGAGACGATGACAAGATTATAAACTGCCGGACAGGGTGAATGACGCCCTCTCTGGCCAATGACTCAACGCCGCCTCCTGTCTGGGCTTCTGCTGCGTCTCCGTCCACCAGTCCTAGGACAAAACATATGACAGAGTATTTAGTCAACTTTTGGAACAGAATTTGATTAGTCAAAGTCGTGGCCCGTCATAAACACCAATCAATTGAATAAACTGACTGGAAAAAATTGAGTATATTTGTCACTGCTGCCCATGCCAACTCCTTCTTTTTGCATTACAATATCAATAAAAACTGTTTCAAAATAAAATATACATATATATATATATATACATATATATATATATATGAATTTAGTGTTCCTCTTTTAAAAAACATGAATAATTTTGATGGCACTTTTAATTCATCTAGATAGTCTCAAAAGCTGTCCTGTCAACCTTTATCCACTCAAATATCCAATTGCTGAGTGATAGAGGAAACAAAGATCACAGTAATGTGAAATAAGTAAAATTTCAATATTTTTCAAACATTGAAGTTTGCAACGTGAAATTATGAAAAAGCCCCTTTTACCAGCAACTTAGTGCCACCACAGACAAACGCACACCACCCTCACCTCCTCTTGTTCTTGGGGGGCCCTCTGACGAATCCCCAGTCGACGCTGATAGGCTGGCCCATCATGTCCTGAGCGTTGAGCCCTTCCATTGCTGCCTGGGCCTCTTTGTACGTCTCATATTCGACCAGTGCATACCCCTTGGGACAGTTATTTGGACATCAAGTGAGAAATTGCATATTTTTGGCAACACCACTTTTGAATTTGGTAATATTTTACAACTCTAAAACAAAATAGAAAAAAACACAACCAACACAAAATATTCCTTAAATTGACTGGTGTAACAGTCTGGCAGAATCACACTGAGCAAACACAATTTCAACTTAGCCTTCGACTAAGTGTAATCAACACCATACATCTTGTGTCTCTGAATCACAGAAAAGACGATAAATTACATACATCATGTAACCCTTCCAAGAGTTTGCTTTGATGAAATTACTCTACATAAAGTTTCAGCTCAACTCGTTCTATTCTTACTTCATACACTAAGCAATGCCGCCACCTTGTGGCTCAGAAGAAAGTTGATACAAACTGGACAACAAAAATTCAATGTCAATGAGTCAGCTTGTAGCATCTTTTCCAGAGTGAAGAATGTTGCCATTAGCAAGAAGCTGTGTAAGCAAGTTTTAAATACTAGCGTCGATAAAGTAAAGGCGTCTGGGTTTGTAGGAACAACAAATAGGTCCTTTTAACAGACAGGGAAATTAATTGCCTCTATTATATTCAAGTTAGACAATTTAATAGGACATATACTGTTCCATCTACTTTCCATTTGGAAATAATTTAACACTACAAGTAGGCTGACTCAGAGAAACTGAGCCGTTGCTCAATGTTCTGGTTGAGTCAACATGATGTTTAGAGCTCATCTCAGTGTAGTTCGAGCCAACGCATTTTTATTAAAGACCGTTGCCTCATTTAATGGCATAAATGGCCAACAAATTAGTTGTACTGCCTAGTGTTGCACAAACAGTAGATAGGTACTACTGACATAGGACATGGTTCTGCTGTTTTTCATTTCTTCATTTTTCCCCCATTTTATACCAGTGCATTTGGCCTTTTTGACCCGTGCTTTTAATTAGTCGAAGCAATACATATGCAGTTTAGAATCCAAGGTGACCATAAATTGATTAGTTAGAAAATTTGATGTAATGGGTAAAATATCTCAAGCAAGTGTCCTAGAGGTTGTGTCAATACAAAAACATTAACAACTGTTAACGGGATTACTGGACGGCTCTTCAGTTAGAAGTAGGACAAAACAAAACTCACAAACATGCTTATGACACATGTTCATTAATCTCACCTTGAGGTAGCCTGTTCTGCGGTCAAGGTTGAGGTGAAGGTTCTTAATCTCTCCGAACTCAGAAAATTTGTCATGGATGTCTTCCTCAGTAGCCTCTTCATGTACACCTGTCACAAACAGGATCCATCCCTCCACAGCTGCAACATAAAGACAAGAACAGGGATCAGGGGACAAATAATAAACCAACCAGCACTTTCAACTAGTGATATTTCAAAAAGAGTTATGATCACTAGATTCATAGAAAGAGAGAGAGACTGGGTGTTTGGTATCCTAGCTCATATATTATGGGACATTAACCTGAGGTTAGATCAGCAAACTAAATATATTTATTCTCTAACACACTTTACTCACATACAACTGTGGCTTGATTTGTTCCTGTTTATCGCTAGAGATTTTGCTTTGTGTTAGTTGTATTGTATTTAGGCAACAGGTTTTATCATCTTTTGTGTCTGCAAAGTACTTTGTAATCCTGGTTTTAATACGTACTACAAATAAAAAATGTTGCTAACTTTACTCATTCTGTCTAAAAGTAACAAATAGACACTGGTCACAGCTAAATGGCCACTTCCTCAAAAGCCATTGAGAATAAACTCAAAACGAATCTAACCCTTAAAAAAGGACTATACTAAGTACTTCTGTACACATAATGTAGGTCACTACCAATCATAAACATTGTTAAAGAAAATATAAAGTATGAGAAAGTAACGCATATCGATAAATGTTACATTGGTTCACTTGTTAAGTGAATAATGACGTTTGAATTTTCCTTTATACTTGGATAGGAAAGACACAACTTTGGGCATAAAGCAAACAGACTATTTTATAAGATGGATATTTAAGTGCAGATCTTTTAAAATAGTCTTGCGAAATTGGCCGCGATTGGGACTGAACAAAGCCAATAGGGGGTCACAATGAACACATTTCGTGCATTAGTTTAACAAACAGCAGTGTTAACACAACAGAGACCGTAGCTCGAGACTTCATCCCGTTGGCTCACAGTTAGATTATTATACTATGAACGGCAGCACTTACATCTCTGAGGGCCTGGCTCGTCCCCATCCTGCTCCACTGTATCATAGTCCTCTTTGATTCTGGACCTGGCTCCTTCCTCTGCAAACAGACACACAGAGAAATACTTCACAAAGACATACTACTAGACTTCTGACCGGGCTGTACAAGTCGTTAAACAGATCTCCCGTGGAACCCCCTTCACAACAGTTGGTTACTCACCCGAGCCGAAGCCTCGTCCTTTCCTCTTCTTGGCCTTCTCCTTCAGTTTGTGGATGCTCTCTGGAGAGGGAAGACGGAGTCAGGTCAAAACAACGCAAGGCAGGCTGCTGCTGCTGCTGCTGCTGCTGCTTCCTTTCCTGCCTCCCATTAGTTTGGTTTCTGCAACTTGAAAGTAGTGTAATCTAGCGAACGCTATAGTAGCACCAAACGTACACTAAAACCATCAAACACGCATGTTGTAAAAAAAAAAAACATACCACTTTTGAAAAATGTGCAGTTTAATGAGGGTAACTTTGGCGTAGCTGTTAGCTTCAACGGGGCAGAACTAGCTTGTTAGCGGCGGCTAATAACACGCCAAGTAACCCAGCTCGTATCTTCCTGGCGTAGTAAATCGTGCCGTCGGGCTATGTAACATACCTTACGAGATAGTTTAACCGGTCAAATGCAAAAGTGGCCGTTGGCTGGCCTAGCTAGCTAGTAGAGAAGTTTGAATGAACCATCAATGCGTCGCCAAACTACTGCTAGCTCGATGCTAGCTCGTTAGCATTTTTCAGGCCTACAACCACGCAGGCTGCGTTCGCCGGATTTTCCGGCCAAGGCCTCTTTTTTCCCCCCGTTGCCCGCAACATTTACGCGCCGTTCGAACGCCCGTGTTAAGGAGCATCTGCCGCTAGCGGGTATCGATAATAATTTTTACCATCACCATCCTCATCCATAGGAAAGTCCTCGCCTCCCGCTTCGTGAAGATCCAGAACGTCCGCCATGATGCCTGTGCGCGTCTCCGACTGATCTACGGAACGTGCGTACGCACAAAGAGTACACGGGGTCGGCGGATGTTGGGGCGGATGTTGCCACTTTGCGTAAAAATACGTAAAGGAACGACCGTGAATGTGTAACTTTGTATGAATGAAAACCAGTTTGACTTGTTAATAATGCATTTTTGTTGTTGCTACACGAGGTTGTGCATAGTGTGTTTGTGTTTGTTTATCTTAGCTCAGCTTTACTATGTAATACATAAAGTAATGTTATGGTATATTGTGTGAGACTCATCAGTTGCCTTGGATCAACTCATGTACACGAATTCTAATAGGAAAAACTTCCACAGGACCCCAGTGTGAAAGATAAAACAAAAACATATATTCCACAATTCGTTAATCCTTACAGGAGCATTCTTTATATATCATTATTCTTATTTTTTGCGATTCGTATATTTTTACATTTGTTTTTGTATATATTGTGTATATATGTTTAAAGTTACACTGCTGTTACACCAGAATTTCCCAGCTTCGGATAAATAAAGTAACTATCTATCAATCTATCTATCTATCTATCTATATAGAATTTGTTATTGTGTGTAGTGTTTCTATTTTATCTTATTTACCTCAGATTCTGTTTTCTTTTGTTATTTTACTTCTTTTTACATGTTCCCCTTGTGCTGTCACGGTTTTGTGGTGCTGTGGCAAATGTTATGAAGGAAAATAATAAATAATTCTAATATATTTAAATACATAAGTAAATTAAAAAATTAAGTTTGCGATGAAAGACGCCAGTTATGTCTTTCTACATTTATTTATTTATTTATACGTGTATTCATTTATAAAATTTTACATTTATCCATCTATTTATTTAGACCTAATTTTTACACGTCATTGTTTTTGTCCTTCATAAAATGTGAGTTTCCCCTACAGGGATCAATAAAGGTACAACTTATTTTATCTTATCTCATTTTATCTTTTTTATTTGCTGTACCTTTGTCTAAGTGTATCTGTGTATAAGTTCACTGAGAGCCACTAGAAACAAAAGTCAAACGTAGAGTCAATCGTAAATCAATGAGCAAATATAAAAATACATAATTACAAAGACATATAGACATCAGTATGATGGGGTGCACGACGCAGTGAGTTTTATTGCTTGATGTTAACTCTTGTTGAGTAGCATGTGCCCAAGACCTGTAACTTCAGGGCTACATATTTTGGACTACAGAAATCATTATATGATATTTGAGTATATGCTTGTTAATTACCTTTTTTTCTTACACTATTTCTCTTACCAGTAATAGTCTTACACTTTGGTGCTGGAGTATTTGGGGAAATAGATTTTGGTCCCTGCAGGCTGATGGAGAAACTTTGGAGCAAAAAAAAAACAAACATCAGGCCACATTTTGGCTTTATTTTGGACTTGTATGAGCGTGTTGATTTTGCCTTGAAGGCAAACACTTGGTTTCTAGACTAGCCACAGACTCACATGGTTCAGGGTTCAACCTGTCTTTTCCCACATTTTGTTGTAATAACTCTTCATGAGCAGCAGAGGGCGCGCGTGCATCCAGGGTAATGGTCCATACTGTATACAGGAGGCCTGAGGGCTGGAGGATTGACATTTACACCCCTATCTGGTGGTGAGTTGGAGCAAATGACTATGAGACTCATAGTATTCAGGGCCTCTGGACACTACAGTGGGCCTTTCCCCTTTCCTACCCGAGGGGGTCTAGGAGTCTGTTAATGCCGTGAGGGCTTTGTGTTGTTTTAAAATCTGCCATTTCTTGGCCAACATCATACCAAAACAATTCACTTTTTTATACCAGAGTATGTGGAATCTCGAGAGGGCTCCGTTTGAAGTTTGAGCATTAAAATGGCCTGAAAGAAAGATATCTTGGTAACAGACGAGGAACTGTTACTGTACTGATCAGGGGAAGGCTGTAGTAATGTCGGAGTAGTAGCAGGCTATGTTAGCGATGAGTTAATTTTGACCCACAAGATTAAGGCACAGAATGACGTCTCGAAATCACAGACTCAAACGAGCAAAATTTGTTTTCAACATTGCTATTGCAATGGAAAGTTGCCCTCTAGTGGCCAATGTCGGGAAAGACCACATCCCAAACCTGCCCACAGGTAGCCCTTAAACCTTTACCCTGTGTCCTGTGCAGCACAAAATCAAATTTAAAAAATATGATTGATGGATGGATGAAAGAAATGTGTATAAATAGTCAAGTAGTGAAAATGCCTTTTTTTTTGTTTTGAGCTGCCTTTGGTCTTACTCACAGTGTTGCATTTACAGGATCAGTAGAGGTGTGTGAGACTCGCTGTGTGGTGGGTTCAACAAGTGCACTCTGTGTAGATAACCACACCAGGGCAAGATAATCTGACATCAAAGACCGGCATTTCTGAAAATATACACATTTTAAAACTTTCACAATTCTTATGCATAAAACAGTCCCACAGTCAGTGCGATGCTTTCCAAGGAAAGATAAGAGCTGACCTGAACTTTAATCTTCCGGCTGTTGAACGAGCATATAAGCAGCTGAATAAGCACCTCTGCATCAACAGACAACCATGGACAGATCTAAATCAAGAATCAACAATTTGAAATCCATCAGACAAGCAGAATATTTTTCTTGATAGATATAATGGACATTCAGTTGCATCTATTCAGTTTTAAATTGCAGTCATCCATGTATTTTGACCTCACCGCTCCCTGGATTTGTTGCAAAGAGACGTTTTTTTCTCCGTTTCAATCTGCCATGAAAGGCCAAAAAGAGACGGCACAGCCGATGTGTTCACACTGAAAACATTTTGTACTGAAGACACTGAGTACGTCATTGTACTCAGTGTCTTCAAGTACAGGCACAGTACAGGCACAGTATCAAAAACAGATGGATGCCGAAGTAACACCACATACACAATATGTACCAACAGTTGTAACGAAGCACTAGATAAGAACAGAACGCAATATGGCTAAACATGAAATATAGAAAAAAAATGATTTAAAATTAAATAAAAGAACCATTTGAAGAGATAATACCCAGTGACAATAAGTGTGTGTGATTGTTTTAAAATCTGAAAGTAACAAAGAAAGTACATGATAACACACACATGGGGACTATACAGTGTCTTCCACACTATCCACTGAGATGGGTTTATCAGGAGCAACATACAGTACAGAGCAACGGCTGATAGGGCCGAGCAAATCACATGCAAGGCTCTGTCACTCTGTCAGCAGGGTTGAGTAACTGTGTCTCATCAACTGACCTACTCACTTTTTCTACCAAAAAGAAAAAAAGAAAAGAGCACCATTCGAGGATAATCATGTGTAGGAAACATTCAAACCTTTAAGCCATATTTTGATCTTTTCATGGTTGCATAGCACTTTTATCTTCCTTTCAGTTGATATGTTTTGTTTAATCAGTTACTGTGAGTTTAGGGAGTTTATAGTAGTGCAACAGTGGAAGAAGTATTCAGAGTCATTTAGCCTCTTTTACTGGTCTGTGTGGGTCACCAGCACAATTTCCTTGTATAACTCCAATGACAAATATAATGTTTTATGTCTTACAGCTTGTGCGGTTACATTATACAGTATACAAGTATAGGCCCCAAAACGTAAAAGAAAGTAAAATGACTCACAATGCAGACATATTAGTCACTGCAATTTTATATTTCCAGACTTTATTGGGTGAAATACAGGTACTTTTTCTTCTTTATATATTGGCAATTAGCATAATTTATAACAATACATCACATATTTAACATGTGATCACCTTTTTTTTGAGTATAAACCCTTAATCTGCGAAGTAACAAGTATTTTCAATTGTCTGAGAAATGTAGTGGAATAAAAGGAAAAATATTTCCCTTCTGAAATGTAGTGAAGTATCGTACATGAACTTAAGAAAATGACTTCAGTGCATTGCTTAGTCTCAGTCTTGGCTTAGCTTCCAACTCACCCCACGCACACAGTGGACTTGGAGCCTTTCCTGTGACGGCTATCAAGCGCCAAGGTTCAGCCGACACAACGATTGTGCGCCTCTTGTCAGGTCACGACCTTCACGTTGGAAGTGATTAAACTGTGATTAGCGGTGATTGACTCATCCTCTGCCGCTATAAAAGCCTCTGGCTCGCTGACAGGAGGCACCGTTAGGTCCAAGTACCCCAGGAGTTAAGGTATGTCAGTCTCTTGCTGCTGCTGCTGCTTCTCTTTTGTGTTTCCCTGTCTTTGGTTGTAGGCGACAATATGGTTTTCTTGTTAGGGAAATGGCAAACTTGTTTCCACAGTTTGCCATCATTTCATTGCGGCTTCTACGACTTCGGGATTTGTCTGACTGATCCTTGAAACTTTCTCCAGGTTGGTCTCGCTCATCTGCAGCCATGAAATTCTCCCTCGTCGCCGCTCTTGTTGTTGTGCTGGCTGTGGCCCATGGTAAGACACGTTTCCACTGATAACATTTTTTATTTCTTTAATTCTCTTTACTCATAGAGCACCATGTGCGTTTTGGAATAAGACAAAGAGCCTGACAACAAAATACATTACAGCGGCCGAGAACTGGCGCTTTTATCAAATAGTTCCAGTGTGCATGCCCCTTCCCTTCAGTGTGCTGAATTCAAGTCATATTCACCTCCCAGTCCTGCAGCGCGTTAAGTTCTGAATACATTCAGCGGATCTGAAGTTTGAATGTGCGTCCGCAGGCTCTGAGGCCGGGTCACTGGTGAAGCGTGACGTCCAGGCTGAAGTGGACAAGATCACCAAGCTCATCAGGGACATGTCTGCCACCTTCACCAGGGAAACCCAGGACATTGTGGAGAAGGTGAAGGCTCTTGAGGTGACCAACAGTGCCCAGTAAGTAACTACCGACACAAAAATTCCTTTTTCATTCGTTCATTCATTCCTTCTGTCTTCACTATTCACTGCTCTAATCACTGCGCTGCATTCAGTCTTTCATTATTGTTTTATGGACAATGATATTGTTCTGTTTAATGTCTGGGCTAATGTTAACGTTAATGTTCTACTCAGTGTAATCTGAGGTAAATGCGTCAGCATGAAGTTTAAATGTAAACGAACTGTGGGAAGTTATTAACATGAGTTTATGTCAGCTTCATTGTGAATATTATGGTCAAAATGGCAAAATATAAAAGTTCCCGTAGGGTCATTTTTCCCTTTGCAAAACTGTCTTCATTATTTGTAAATGTTCATTTGACTGGTTATACACCCACACATACAGTACACACATATTTATTTGAAATTAAAAATCTTGTGCATCTCCCTCTGTCTCCCACAGGACTTACATGGAGGCCAGCAAGGCCCAGATCCAGCCACTGGTTGACAAGGTCCAGGCCGAGGCCACCAGGATGCAGGAGCAGCTCAAGCCCTTCCTCGCCAACATCGAGGACCAGCTCAAGCCCCTGGGTGACAACGTCAACGTCCACGTCAAGCCTCTGACTGACATGATGGCGAGCTTCTTCCAGCAGGTGGTGGACCAGACCAAGGCCCTGCTCCCCCCTCAGTAAAGCTTGCTGTCCCAGCCAAAATGACACCGGAAGAGCTGCGAATGCTTCACTCGTGTTTGTCTGTCATACTCCTTCATCTCAAAGTCATCTGAGATGTGAATATCATTAAAGGGGTTTGAAAAACCATAATACTGAGCTGACTTATCTTTTTTTTTTGGATGAGCTATGTGTTAGATTTGCATTCTGATTACGTGGGGTTACTTTAATGAAAAAGGCCAAAGGGCAAGTGATAAAGTTGAAATGAAATATATTGTAGCAGAATCTGATGAGAGGAAATGTCAATATCAAGTTCACCTCTAACCTCTGGGTCACTGGAGGTTTCCATCATTCGTGGTGCAATATTCAGAAGTAGGCTGTCAAAACAGGCTGGAGTCCAGCTTACAGCGTGGATACGATCAGGCTGACGGGATTAACCCAAATTCACGTACATATTGACCCAGAGGCAATAATGAACCTAATACACAATCAGAATGATAACAAATCTGTCCATGGAAACGCTGCACAAGTCTCACTTCATCTTAAAGATTAGGGGGGGAAAAGAAAATTGCTTCCACAAGCATTTATGGAAAAAAAACAACAGCAGATTAAGATCAGACGCATTTTCATATTTAATACACTATCTGGACACATCTTCTGCCACCTCGATCAATATCTCGGATACACCTTTCATCCATTTTCTCTTAATAATACAGAGCTGGGAAACATGGCTGGATGATGATTATTGTTATTATAATTTCTATTTATTAAGACTGCATGTTGTCAAAATGCTGCCATGGTTGGCGTGCTGCCATGCTGGCGTGGTACAAAATATGCTGTAATCAAGTCATTTGGTTTTTATACATGAACTCACAACAGAAATGCCATTTTCTTACCGGTCTAACTCTCTTTCTGCACGCTGTCATCTCATACATCACTTACCCCCACGGACCCTGGACTCATTTCCTGCACAAAGGCCCATTTAAATGTGTGAATCACCCTGAAACCTAATAAGAAAGGTCCATTAAAGATCTGCAAGGATCTTTAAACAAAGTTAAAGATACGTCTCTTCGTTCTCTATCAGCAACTCAGCTCACATTCAACGATAATAAACAGAGGAGGGAAGTTATTAAGAAACTGCAATTGCATTGTGAAGTGTATGCCTGTAAATTCACAGT
The DNA here is from genome assembly GCF_022379125.1 of Scophthalmus maximus. Classification (NCBI taxonomy): domain Eukaryota; kingdom Metazoa; phylum Chordata; class Actinopteri; order Pleuronectiformes; family Scophthalmidae; genus Scophthalmus; species Scophthalmus maximus. The sequence continues at coordinate 16,128,114 of NC_061534.1, forward strand.
TTATTTTTGCTTGCTTAACATTTGATGCCGAATTTGATTTCACTCAGATATGTGTCTCTTGTCCACATAGGGATTCATCTTATATTGATTCAGATTAGCCAGTTGTGCACAATAAAAAACAAACAAAACAAAAAACCCCCCATCATTTTGGAATTGCTGCATGTGTTCCTTGGCAGACTAAAATGTAATTTTCATTATGCGACTACCCAAAAGGGAAATTAGAGTTCGGTTAGTGTCAAATCTTGCGAGACTTTGTGTAGACTTGGCCCTGGGGTTCGTGCTTGTGTCTCAAAGCAGTGAGGGAGACAATGACTTGTTGTCAGTTTAACCACAGAACAACAAAATCACTAGTCTTCCAAGCTGCTGTGGACGCCGTCATCCAGACAGGGTAAGCCACGAGGTGTGTTTTTTTTGTTTTTTTTTGTTAAATAACCTGGCACTGTTTTTCTATAGGACTTTAGACTATAAGACTATCTCTGTAACAAATTCGCCAATTAAATCATTTGACTATATGTATATTAGCCTACCAGACAAAACACATTCCCTCTGGTTAATCTGCCACTGCCTACTCCTTGCAGTGCTGTTGCCAGGCTACGAGCCATACTCAAGGTGGCCTCCTTGAGCTAATGTATGATCAGACGCCCCCCCCCCCCCGCCTCAAGACAAGGGAGGGCTGAAGGAGCTTTTCAGTAAAAAAAAAAACCCCACGGCTCTCCTTCAAACTAAAAACTTTCCTCACAAACACTTTGCGACTGAAGGCCGGCGCCTGTGTTTCACAGCGGTGCTGGTAGTCCTGAGCGACCTTCTCTTTGTGCTCGCACAGATTGAATGAAACGCTTGGCAGCCTGTCAAGAGACCAAAATGCTCGATAGAAACGCATTCAAAAAAAGTAGATGAACTAGTTCCCCCCGCGCGGCTTATTATTTCAATTGCTGCAATTATCTCTGTGCGACTACTCCATTACCACGCATGTAGCGGGTTTTGGTTTTTTTTCATTTTCGAAAAACAGGACTCATCTGGAGTCACCATTTTGCAACTCTATTTACTTGTATTGAATATTTTGTTCACTTTTTCTCAGCACATTGTGTTAATCAACATAGATATCTACTCGTCTAGCTGTGCGCCAAACCAACGAAACGTGCGAAATCCTGCAGTTTCCCTGCCTCAACACATGGAAGCGACACAGTCTGGGTCGAACTTGCGTCCGACAGCTGTTCTGTTCCGCAGGAAGGACAAGGCCGAGGGAGCGGATGAACCAGGGGGGCCGGGGGGGTCAGCGCCAGGGGTTATCTGCCCGGGACAGACTGTGTGATCCAAGGCTCGGCACGACCAGTGACATCCCTGAGTGCTGGAACAGAGAGAACACACTCCGGCTGATAAGCTGCCAGTCACCGCGGTGCGTTTCAACGGCTGTGACGTCAGTTCAGCATCAGTTCGGTTCAGCTGTCAGTCAGTCAGCAGCACCCGCTGAAACAGATGAGGTGAATGGTGAAGAGAAAAGCTGCTGTGAGCACATTAATATCCTCTCAAAGCTCTTGCAGCAGAATGATGTTGAATGGCACTTTGCATTTAAACGAACTTGCCATCGTAAGTTGTTCAAAACAAAATGAAACGACACCCTTTTTTAGTTTTTGTTTTTGCAAAAATGACAAACATTTGATGGTTCCAAGTTGTCAAATGTGAGAATTCGCTGCTTTTCTTAGGCTATAGATGGTACGAATTTATAGTTGTTGTTTTTTTAAATCACGGTTATGTGCAGCTCCTATGAAAATGAATAGCAGTATATGAGAGACACAATAGAAACACTCAAAACAGATACATTTTTGCATCAGATTTTAATTTTGTAAGCTGATTTATACCCGAATCACTCATCGGAAGAAGCTACAA